>NC_054380.1:119337818-119475318 GCF_017654675.1 Xenopus laevis | reverse complement strand
GGCTGCAACCAACTCACTGTGAGTCACTGACAGATATCAGCTGCTAATTGGTTGATTCCAGCAAGATTCAGCACTTGCGAAACTGACAAACAGCAAAGCTGAATTAGATTGAGGAAGCATATTAATAAACCATTTATAATAAAATCCTATTCCTTAAAGAACAATTACTAAGCATCTGCTATTATTGGGGTTCATGTCAATATCAATGACATTTACACTGTAACTGCTGGTTAATCATTTACTTTAAGGGGGTTATTTATTGAAGTCTGAATGCCAAAAACTCTAAATATTCATTCTTTTTCACTAATTTTCAGTGGAAAAAAAAACTCAAAATTTTCAAGGTTTATTATACCCCGAGGCTGCAAATAGTCAGAATCCGAAAATCTGCCACATCAGACTTGCCGAGGTTGTATATAAGTTAATGGGAGAGGTCCCTATCCTATTTGGAAGTTTCCTTGGTTTGTGCTAGAATTAGCCCAGAAATCCAACTATTTCACTTTTCACTTTTCAGGCAAAAATCTGAAAAATTCAGGCTTTTCAAGAAAAAGCCCAAAAAAAGCTTACGATTCAGGAGAAACCCCTGAAAAATTGTACGATTCTGGTTTTCATTCGATTTATCAAGTTTTAATAATATATAATAAACGTATAATAAATACGTTCAAAACATGGATTCTAGTTTGGTTGGACTTTTTTATTTTAAAAAATCAAAACAATTGGGAATTTGAGAAATAGCCCCCCAACAGTGTGAGGCCACAGTGCATGTTCACGGCAACATCACAGGGATCTTACCTATTAAACATGGTTTACAACCTAAGATAGTGAGAGCATATTTATCATCTCTCTTTGGATTCCTTGGAGGGAGAACATTCCTTAGCTTCTTGTTTATGGCACAGGAAGATCTCATGACATATAAGAGGCTGGACTATTGCTAAATCAGCAAATACAGGGAGCTGTAACATAATAGGCCAATAGCATCATGTAATAAAAGTCATGCAGTTTGCAAAGGTCTTGTAACCCATAGTAACCAATCATATCCTTGATTTAAACAGCGGACCAGGAAATTCTGTCTGCTGTTTGAAGAGGAGGAAATTATTCTGCTTATAGATGCTGTAAGGGAGTTTATAAAAGATTTAGAAATAGAATCCAGTCCAACACCACTAAAGTATAAAAATACAGTGATAAAGGCAAGATTTGTAATGTGTTCAATCTCTGCTAGAAATGCTGGTGATTTTAAAATAAGCTCTAAAATAACAGTAATGCCTGAATGAAACAACCTGAAAGAGATATGAGTTTAAAGGGTAGGTCGCTTTTTCTAATCACAATCTAGATAAGAATATTAATATACTTCTACTTTCTGGCACACCCAATGTGCTTTTCATTATTTACTGCACAGACAAATATTTGTTCAATTGTTTTTTTATATCAGCTGCTTTATTCTGAAAAGAAATATGTAGGGTGTATAGGTAGGTATTGTAGTAAATGAAATAAAAAGGCATTCAACGCGATAAGAGGAAACACGTCAGATGCGCCAAATATAATTTAAGTAAAACAAATGTTACATCTACAAACTACATGCATCCAACACGACATGACTGTTGGATGAAGACGCAACAAGCATCGTTTGCATCTGACAGTCATGTTATATGCACGCAGTTTGTAGATGTGACATTTGTATTACTTACATTATATTTGGTGCATCTGACGTGCCGCCTGCGCTTCCTCTCATAGCGTCAGATCTGAAGTACGTGCACCTTTTAGTTCAGCCCTTAGTGGCAACAAATGCCTGGTGCCCTACAGTCACTAGCTTTCCACCACTCAGTTCGCATGGCCACCACTCACTTCCAATGTTGGTCTCCACTCACTTATAGTCCCCATCAACTGGGCCGCTCCCCTTGTTGCACTTGAGACACAATTATATATTTATATATACAATTATATATTGTGCAATTTAATGGAGGTATTCAGCTTTATATTACTATCACTGAGGAAGGGACATGTGGTCCCGAAATGATTGTGTGTAAGGTTGTGTAAGGTTGTCTGAAGCACCATATAATAAATTTGGGATCACCCGCAGGTTTTGGCTTTTCATTTGTTTCCAGATTACTTAACTGGAGTGTGGCTAGACTAGTGCTAATACCTGCATCCCCCAGCTTTACAGTTGGTCTTTATTTATTTTATATGGTTTATAAAACAACAGTATTCCTATCCTGCCTATTTTTAGCCTGCAACACTATCTGGCTGTCACGGTCACTGATTCCTGCAATCCAAAAAACAGTCACATGACTGTGAGAGTTAAATTTTACTACTGCTCTTATATTTAGTTGCTTATCTTCTGACATTCAGACTACTGTCTGGTTGCTGGGATGTGAATAAGAATCAGGCCTGGATTTGTTAGAGGCACAATTTTAGGGGCAGTATGCCACCCAGCCACATAGGGGGTTGATAGGAATAAACAAGTGTCTAGATACTTGGGGGTATGGTTCTATTATGTGGCCCGATTAAGGGGCACATACATGGGAAATCTGGGCACAAAGGAGCTAACACGCTGGTAGTTTATCGCTCTGGAGATGCGACTAGAGACTAAAGCATTGGCTACCTATTTAGATATAGGCAGTGCTTCTGGTCAAAAATTTAGTTTAAAATACCAGGACTGAATTATTAATGTCCTATGCAGGTAAATGTCACGGGGCAAGTTTCCCTTTTCACTTATAGCGTCACATCTTCTCCAGATGCAAGTTTTATCTTCTGTTTACACCAAAAATAGTAATATTATGCAATATCTCCCCTGATTGCAGATTCAATTGTTAGGTTAAAAAAACAACAACTGCATAGCTTTGAGATTGCTTGTTTTGGCTTCTTACCCACAAAACGCCCTCTCCAGCAGGGTAACCAGGGCACTGGGCTCCATACAACAACATTTTCGGGCCCCCTGGACGCCGCCGAACCTGTCACCAAGCCCGCTCCAGACCCCGCCCATGCCACATCACAGTTAAAAGACCACACATCAGCGCTAAAAAAGTAACCCCCCCCACACAGAAGTTATAAAAAGCTATTGATGGTCAGGGCCCCCTTATAAATTAAAAAACTAAAAACATTGGCACCAGGGCCCCCTATAAAAGTTTTTTAAAAAAAGCATTGGTGCCAGGGCCCCCCTTACAAATAAAAACAATTGGGGCCCGAAAAAAATATTTTTTAAAAAAACATTGGTGCCAGGCCCCCCCCTTACAAGTTAAAAAAAATGAGGCCCCCAAAAAATATTTTTTTTAAAAATATTGGTGCCAGGGCCCCCCATACAAGTTAAAAAAAATTGGGGCCCCAAAATGTAAAAAAAACATTGGTGGCAGGGGCCTATAGAATATTAAAATAATACATTGGTGGCCAGGGAATTAAAAAAAACAAAACACAAATTGGTGTTCAGTAGAATTGAACTCATGGCGTCGCCTCCTTTCGTGACTTTGGGTCTTTTCGCTGCTTCAGGACTTCAATTCTGTCTGTTTTCGTGGCTTCGGGTCTTTTCACCACTTCTGGACTTCAGCTTCAGCTGTTTTCGTGACTTTGGGTCTTTTCGCCACTTCGGGACTTTGGCTTCTGCTGTTTTTGTGACTTTGTGTCTTTTCACCGCTTCAGGACTTCGGCTGTTCGGCACTTCCGCACTTTCGGCTGTTTGGAATAAAAATGACGCAAATCTTCGGCACTCAGAAGGGGGTCCCGGCTCTTTCAAAAGTGCAGCACTGTCGGCTCCCCCTTCATGCCCGGGCCCGGGACACTTGTCCCCCCTGTCCCACCCTGATGGCGGCCCTGAGGGTAACTACCGGCTCAACATCTAGCCATATTCCAACATCTGTCCCTAGATTCTCAGTCATGCACTCCTTTTAACTTCCCGTCCTCTCCAGCTGGCGTGTGGTGACACAAGCTAGGAATCAGAAATAAACTTACATTATAAAAAAATTTCATGTACCACTTAATTTAGGGTGATAGGAACATTACCCGAAATGAATAAAAGTTACAGTTGTGTTACAGCAAGCTCTCTCCCAACGCTAAACCATCTTCTGTAGAACGACAATAGCTGTGGTTATGTTGCCGCTCTCTTTTTCCTAAGAAGTCATTTCTTTTGTAAGTTGAAAAGGGCTTACAATGAGAAAAGAAGGATAGACGAACAAGCAGAAAAAGATAGAAGTAAAGAAGTGAGAGGCATGTACAAGCCTACTCTCTCTTTGCTGCTGAATGTGTCCCCTTTGTAGTGTTAATTATTTGTTCAAGCAGGATAACAGGACTAGCCTATTATATCCTTCATAAAAAGCGGTATAGAGTCTCTACCGATCAGCTCTGAATTAGCAAACATGATACTGAGAAAGAGAGAGCGAGAGACAGAGAGAGAGACAGAGGAGGGGGAAGGCACCATAAAAAAATTCATTAATATCGTTAGGGATTAGAACACTGATTAAAGTGCAGCTGTTAGCATATGCAAATGAATGATAGACATTTATCAGAGGCTATGCATGTTGCCTTATAGCTGAAAAGCTTCATGAATGGTTTCGAGCTGATTAAAAGACTTTTAAGTTTCCAAGGATTTTCTGTTTAGTGGAGGAGATGGGGAGGGAATTATTAAAAAAAAGGCAATTTAACTTACATATCCCCTCCTTTAGCTAAATTGCTTTAAGTGGATTCTTAACTTGAGTTTTCATTGAGACATTAGCTGCTCTGCTGAATTTGGAATTTGTCAGTTCTACAGAATAGAAATAAATAGGAAAGAGGGAAAATAATTCTGAAGTGTATGCGGCGTTTACAAGAAACTGTATATGGGTGCATTGGCAAAGGCAAATATGTAAAGACCCAATCTGTTCCCTGTTGCAGTTGGGAGTATAATTGCTTTGCACTATTCACTTCCAGGTCACATGTTTACCATTTACTGCTATGTTCCTTCTAGGATAGAATTTTACCTTGTTCAGTACAGCCAAGTTTGAGTTGACATTAACCTAGAATAGAGGCAGAGGACCCTGCAATTGGTGGAGTACAAGAGTGTAGGGATACTTTAGCAGATGTCTTTTTGCTTGTCACATTAATTTGAGGTTGAATATCATAGGGTGGAAGCCATATCTATGGGTGGTCAATTATTGTGGCATAATAGCCCACCTTGCCCCTAAATGTGCAGTGGTAAAATATACTGAAATTCAGTGTGGGTGAAAAATGAAAAGTGCTGTAGGCAACCGGTGTACCTCTTGAGTTTGTTGATCTACATCCAGGGTCAGACTGGGCCGGTGGGACACCGTGAAAAAACCTGGTGGGCCCAAGCCCATGTGGACCCCATCGGCTCAGTCCCACTTCCCATGGGAGCTCTCAGCACCCTATTGCTGCTCCCCCTTACCCCAATCATGAAGAAACGATAAAAGTGGTAAGTGCTGGTAAGGGGGGCACAGAGGGTTGTGGTTGGGGCTGGGGGTGATGGAGGATGGTGGAGGGGGGGCCTGGTGGAGTGTGTGTGGGCCCTGATGCTGCAGGAAATTCTAGGAAGGAAGGTGCAAAGGCTGCATGGTTCACATGCTTCAAATACACACAACATTGGGGAGGTTACTTCCTAAAACTACATTTTCTCATTATTTTATTAAAACAAATTCAACCAAATCTCATCCACGATTTTACCTTTATGTATCAGTAAAATAACTCGAAAAATTTGGTGCAGGAAAAGACTCGATACAATTGTGAAAAAAATCATATTGTACAAATTTTTTGGATTTGACGCCCGAAAACTCTGAATTTGTTGGATTAACCACAAATTATTCGATTTATCGTATGAAACTCAGCACAGATCAAGATATCTTCCAATTGTAAAAGGGACATCTGCCATTGACTTCTACATGACCTTGGCAGGTTTGAGATGGAGTATTTTCGGATTAAGACTTTTAGCAGCCACTGGGTTTAATACATCTCAAATAATTCAAATTTTTCGAGATTTATTATGCCCCCGAGCTGCTAAAAGTCTGAATCCAAAAATACTCACACTAAAACCCATCAAATTCATGTAAAAGTAAATGGCACCTGTTTTTAAAGCCTATCAAATCCAATAATTTGAAGTAATTAAGCATATAAACGTGAAAAATTCGAGATATTCATAAAAACTAAATTTTTTAAAGGTTTTTTTCAATCCGATTTTTTTAATTATTTATTATTAAATTAGACAAATTTGTGGATGGGAGTTAGGTCAAGTTTGTTTCTCGTAAAATATGACAAAAATTTGTTTTAGTAAATAACCTCCTAGATGTAGACACCTTCTTCTGCTTTATATTACTTTGAGGTAAATATAACTAAAGCACAAAATGTATACATAGATATCTCAGTTGCAGATGGGATATACCTGATTTGTGTAATTTTCCCTCTCACTTTGGGCCCATAGCTTTTCCACATTGTCAAGGACCTTTCTCCTCTGATCTGGTGACAGAAGATACATCCTGAATAGTAAAGTAAACTAGCATAGGGATTAAGAATCATTTGGATGTGAAGAGGGTAACAGGAGGGCAGATTTCAGGTTACCCCCAAGATGTCCAGTTAGGGTAAGTGCACATGGGCAGATTCGGGGAGATGATTCGCCCTGGCGACAAATCGCCTCTTCTTTGGGGAGACAATCTCCCCAAACTGCCTTCCCCTACCTTCCTGCCAGCTATAAGGAAAAATCCCCAGCAGGATGGCACTCGCAGCGCTTCGTTTTCCGAAGTCGCCCGAAGTTTCCGCATGAGGCTACTTCGGGCAACTTTTTTAAACGAAGCACCGCGAGTGCCATCCCTCTGGTGATTTTTCATGCAGGGGAAGGCAATTCGGGGAGATTGTCGCCCTGAAGAAGAGGAGATTTGTTGCTGGGGCAACTAATCTCCCCGAATTTGCCCATGTGCCCTTACCCTTAAGAGGAGCAAATAATGCTTAAATTATTAACAGTAACATACTAATAAAGGCATATAGGAATGTCTTGTATATTGGCAAAAAAAAAAAAGTTGCAATTCTGCTATAGATACATTTATTTTAAGGCCCTGCTGAGAAATCCAAGTTGAGAAGGATGAAAAACAATAGGAGGCCGCAGTGAACAGATCTGGGTCGAGGCTGGGACTGAAGTGATGCTTAAAGGACAGGTTTTCCAAAGGTCAGAAAAAGATTCTCTTCTTTTCACATTTAGTAATTATAAAAAAAAACAAGTTATTTGGAAAATCTTTTGTATTACCCATTCTTTCCTTCCCATTTTTGCTTAGTGAAAAGAGAGTTTTTTTTACTGAATTGTGATAAATTCGCTTATTCAGAGTTTTTTTACTCTGGTTGATTGAGTTTGGTGCAAATGTGGAAGATTGTGGCCAATAGGGTAAAAATTTTTCTTGTGAAACAAATAGCCAAAGTACTTTTATAAATGTGTTTCATAAATAACTATTAACATGTTGTTAAAAGTTTTCAGAATGTCAGGAAATGTCAGCAGTTTATTGTTACCGCTAGCATGACTATCACACTAACTGGAGGCAATGCTGGTGTAACACAGTGCCCTATAAATTAGACACAATTAATGAAATGGTATGTCTACTCATGCAGTAAAGCAGGGGTCCCCAACCTTTTTTACCTGTGAGCCACATTCAAATGTAAAAAGAGTTGGGGAGCAACACAAGCATGAAAAAGTCCCTCAGGGTGCCAAATAAGTGCTGTGATTTAGAAGCCCCTGTGTGGACTGTCAGCCTCCAAGAGACTCTACTTGGGACTATACTTAGTTTGTATGCAATTAAAACTTGCTTTCAAGCCTGGAAGTTCAAAAATAAGCAGCTGCTTTGAGGACCCTGAGAGCAACATCCAAGGGGTTGGAGAGCAACATGTTGCTCACAAACTAATGGTTGGGGATCACTGCAGTAGAGGATAAACTACTAGAGAATTTTGTTTGGGTGGGATTATTACTTGCATATTTTTCATGGGTATTTTGCAGCTGGCATCTTTTTTGCAAAGACTAAGCTCCCCATTTATCATACCATCTTTATCATGGTCTCCATTCTATACAATCTGCAAGCCTTGTGCTTTTCATTCATTTGCAGATGTTGAGAGGAAAGGAAACAGCAGAAGCTCAGGGGGGGGGACACTGTCCATGGTGCTGAAAAGTGGAACTTTCTTATATCTCCCTCATCCCCCATAGTAAAGAGAATTACAGCCTCTTTAAAGGAACCGGCAGAGGAGAGCTCAGTGTGGTACTATATGCATCAGTTTAAAAAAATAGGGTGCTGAGATGTCCCCCTAGGGTAGGGATTTCATATATTTGAACATTTCAAAAGGTCATTGGTCTTCTTTGGTCTTCTAATTGTACTAGACAACGACCTCGTCAGCAAGCAATCCAGGGAATGTAAATAAACCTTCTTGCTATAGTATAATGAATCTTGCCTAGTATCTTGAGAGATTATAAAGTTCTAACTTAATATCTAGAGCCCCAGTCCTAAAGTAACTGGATCATTGCAAAAATCAGGGTCAATTTTCATACATGCAAGCTGCTGTGTTGCACTGATTGCATCATAACTGCATTTAACGTAAATGGAATCAGTGCTGCCCTTCTGGAATTTTGAGGACCACTCTAGAAAATTTCTGGAACTAATGTCAAAATGGGAACTTTTCAGCCTGCCTTATTACTGCTGACTAAAATACACACATGGTTGCCTCCCTCTCTTCCCATTCAGTTTAAAAAAAACACTACTGTAAGAGCCTTTCAGGCCAAATATACCCAGACCAGTGCCACCAGGTATTTCCTATTCAAATCAATGGGAGAGAAAGGAGGTGATCGCAGGGGCCATGGGAACGAAACACAGACCATTTTCTGCTGGTTAAAATACATAAGCTTAGAGGAATCCTCATTTTTTCAGGTGCCAAAGTGGTAGAAGATGATTTCTCATTAAAGTGATTCTGTCACGATTTTTATGGTGTCGTTTTTATTTCTAAATTACACTGTTTACACTGCAAATAATTAACTCTACAATATAAAATTTAATTCCTAAACCAGCAAGTGTATTTTTTTTAATTTATAATATTGGTGTGTAGGCAGCCATCTCAGGTCATTTGGCCTGGTCATGTGCTTTCAGAAAGAGCCAGCACTTTAGGATGGAACTGGCAGGCTGCTGTTTCTCCTACTCAATGTACCGTATATACTCAAGTATAAGCCGAGTTTTTCAGTCCCCAAAATATGCTGAAAAACCCTACCTCGGCTTATACTCGGGTCAAGCGCAAAAATGGTCGCCGGCGTCTAAGAATAGTCGCCGGCATCCAAGAATAGTCTCCAAGAATATTCGCCGGCTTCCAAGAATGGTCGCCGGCATCCAAAAACAAGACGCCAGCACCTCCAATGGGAGCAGAAACCCTCAATTTTTTGATTGAAACTTACCAGAAGCTGCTGCATTTCTCACCCTCGGCTTATACTCAAGTCAATAAGCTTTCCCAGTTTTTGGAGGTAAAATTAGGTACCTCGGCTTATACTCGGGACGGCTTATACTCGAGTATATACGGTAACTGAATGTGTCGCAGTGGGACCTGGATTTTACTACTGAGTGCTGTTCTTAGATCCACCAGGGAGCTGTTATCTTGTGTTAGGGAGCTGTTATCTGGTTACCTTCCCATTGTTCTGTTGTTAGGCTGCTGAGGGGGAAAGGAAGGGGGTGATATCACTCCAACTTGCAGTACAGCAGTAAAGAATGACTGAAGTTTATCAGATTAAGTCACATGACTGGGGGCAGCTGGAAAACTGAAAATATGTCTAGCCCCATGTCAGATTTCAAAATTAAATATAAAAAAATCTATTTGCTCTTTTGAGAAATGAATTTCAGTGCAACACTATTAACTGATGTATTTTGAAACAAATATGTTTTCCCATGACAGTATCCCTTTAAAGAAACAGTAACACCAAAAACTGAAAGTGTTTTAAAGGAATGACAATATAATGTAGCATTACCCTGCACTGGTGTGTTTGTTTCAGAAACACAACTATAGTTTATATAAACAAGCTTCTGTATAGCCATGGGGGCAGCATTTCAAGTATATGCAGAAAGAAAACCAGGGCTATCTGGCACTCATAAGAATCCACAGGGCCAAAAAATTAAAGTACAAAACTATATTTATTAGTATGAAGTTAAAAAAATGTCACATCTCCATAGGCCCTATGTGTTTTGTACCCTGTGGATTCTTTTGAGTGCAGAATAGCCCTGTTTTTCTTTCTGCATATACTGGTTTGCCACTCCCTGAAGCTGAGGGTCTGGGGCTGGTGCACCTGGACCACTTGCTCTTCTCGGTGAGCAATTCATATCTACATGTATATTGATATTCTGGAGCAACCTTTTTCCTTTTGTTGGAGCCATGTAAGCACAGGATACACAGTAGATAACAGATACGTTCTAAAGAATCCCATTGTAGCCCCCATGGCTAAACAGCAGCTTGTTTATATAAACTATAGTAGAGCTTGTGAAGCAAACACACCAGTTTTAACAGTACAGCACAACACTACATTATATTTGCATTACTTTAAAAAAGACTTTAATTTTTTGGTGTTACACATTGTTTTCTGGTAAAATCACCATATTTGTTTTTATTTACAAAAGAATATATATACTCTGGGGAGGTATCACAATTCTGTATGTGAATATCTGTATGTTGTATATATAAAATAAACTTGCACGTGGAAAAGTAAATCTCATCTTTAATTTCCACACTTGCAGCAAAAATCCGATGCAGCTTTTCTACTCAAAGCCAGAATTATATAACCTGCATTTTGGAATTATTCCAAGGAAAGGTCACTTTCGCATATCACTACTCACAATTTCTCCATGCAGCTTAAGATCCTGTATCCTTGGACATCTGTGTGGAAATGCTGGTTCTTTAAGGCCCGTGAGTGTGCAAAAACAATCTATGGATAAGGAAGAGCTTACTGTCCATTCACAGCTGATGCATTTTTCACCTTTGTGTGTGATGCGCTTTCTAAGATCTTCCGAGCTTTAAACTGCTGCATTCATATCTCTTACTTACAGTTCCTATATGCGGGTTAATACCCTCTGTTCTCAGGCTTTGTGACAAATTCCCATTTATTTTTATCTCATTTTTTATTATAGTTTATAACATAATTTGAAAAACACAACTTCAAAAAAGGGGGAAGTAATGCAGAATACAAATTCAGCACATTGTCTGGAGACGGTGAAGGTTCTAGTACAGGTATGGGAGTGCTTAGGACATGAAGTTTTCCAGATTAGGGTTTTTTTTTTGTAATTTGGATCTACATACTTTAAGGGGCCCATTCATTAAGTTCGAGTGAAGGAATAGAAGAAAAAAAACTTCGAATTTCGAAGTGTTTTTTTGGCTACTTCGACCATCGAATGGGCTACTTCGACCTTCGACTACGACTTCAACTCGAATGATTCGAACTAAAAATCGTTCGACTATTCGACCATTCGATAGTCAAAGTATTGTCTCTTTAAGAAAAAACTTCGACCCCCTAGTTTGCCACCTAAAAGCTACTGAAGTCAATGTTAGCCTATGGGGAAGGTCCACATAGGCTTGGCTAACTTTTTTTGGTCGAAGGATAATCCTTCGATTGTTGGATTAAAATCCTTCGAATCGTTTAATTCGAAGGATTTAATCGTTCTATCGAACGATTATTCCTTCGATCGTTCGATCGAACTATTTGCGCAAAATCCTTCGACTTCGATAAACGAAGGATTCCCAGTCGAATATCGAGGGTTAATTAACCCTCGATATTCGACCCTTGATGCATTTGCCCCTAAATCTAATAAAATCATTTAATCATTTAAAATTATTTCATAGGTTTATTTTGCCTCCAATAAGGATTAATTATATCTTAGTTTGTATCAAGTACAATGTACTGTTTTATTATTACAGAGAAAAGGGAAATCATTTTTTTTTTAATTACTTTATTTGATTAACGTGGAAATGGCCTTCCTGTAATTTCTGTATAACAGGTTTCTGGGTAATAGAACCATACCTGTAATATTACTTTTTTCTATATGGGAGACATGCTGACCAAAATATACCAATGGCATGACAGTATACATTACAGAGGAAGATTCAATGCAAATAAACGTTTACAACGCAATTTTTTCTTGTGTGATTGCTGTCACCAAGGCAACCCTCCAACGCAGGTATAAGGTCCAGTGCTCCCTTGAATCCCTGTGCTTTGTACCTTGCGTTCAACTAGTGATGAGCGAAAGTTTTCTCCAGGTTTCTCCACAAGATGCCCATAGACTCCAATGTGTGAAAAAATTGTTGCAAGCAACACCCAATTTTTTGTGCTTGCACTTGAATTAGTAAATGAGCCTTTTTGTAAGGGCAGAGACACACGTGGAGATTCCTCGTTCTGGCGACAAATCGCCTCTTCTTCATTATACTAATCTCCCCGAACTGCCTTCCCATCAGGCTAGAATTGAAATCGCCGGCGGGCAACTTCGGGCCAAAGTCGCCCGAAGTTGCCTCACGAGTGCCATCCCACCGGCGATTTCGATTCTAGCCAGCGGGAAGTCAGTTCAGGGAGATTAAATGCCTGAAGAACAGGTGATTTGTTGCCGGCGACTAAATCTCCCCGAATCTCCACCCTAAGGATTAAACTGTGGATACAGAGTTAAGCGAATATGTCTGTTCCATAGGCAAGACTGCTTGAAGTTCCCTACATGTATGCTTTGTGTTATTGGCTCCAAGGTTTTCCAGTCTTCAGTATGTTGTGCTGTAAGACAGGGAATAGAAGAAAAGATGGTGTGTTGGACTCCAAGGAGAATGCTGAGCTATTGAATCAAAATATTTGTTTGGGAAGCATCACAGGACAATACATTCTGAGAGGATTCGGTGTTGCTACAATTGAGTTGATCGTGAACTATTGGATTCCCTGAACTCCATTTATTAAAAGATATCTGCTCAGACAAAAGACAAACCAAATCTAACACACCTTTGTTAAATTCCAGGGCATCCTAGTCAATTTCAAAAAAAGGAGATCCAATTAATGACTAAAGCTGAATATTTGCTGACCAACATGATGGTATCGTATAAATGTGCAAATAATAAAGCTAATATGCCAGAAGAAGAAACGAATGATGCACACAGAATATAATATTCTCTTCGTCATTGTCAGCACATCTCATGCCCCAGGTGTTGGACTGTTTGGTGATCATAATCACTATTTCCATTGCCAAGACAAACACATATGGAGTTATCAGGCGGCCGTGATTTATGTTTAAGTGCTGCTAAGGCTGATATGGGCAACATACAGATCCTTCTTATAAACTAAATTTACAATAGTTTTAAGAGCATGGAAGTTGTTATTAGCTCTGAGATGTAGGGGAAATGTGTAGCAATATGTAATGTTGATATATTGGGGAGGCACAATATACATTCATAACAGTGTATCAAGAAGCAAATTCTCAAACTGGACTTTTTCAAAATTGTCCTTTGATAGTGATGAGCGAATCTGTCCCTTTTTGCTTTGCAAAACTGCAAAGAAAACCCACAAAATGGTGAAAAAAAGTTAAAATTCCTGCTTGTTTAACTTGGTAAACATTTTCAATCTAAAATGTGCAGATGGCAAAATGTAGAATTTCATTTCAAAAAATTGCTCATCACTATCCATTGACAATGAATGGTTTGATATTACCTTGTATTACATGTGACAGGAGTAATTGGTGATGATTTACTGTGATGTTTTCTGAGAGATCCCTTAGAGAGCAGCAGAATGAACACATCGCTCCTTACTTTCTCCTTCCTTGTTCATTTTATTTCTGGTCACAGATGACAAAATCATTAATTAAAAATAGATTGTAAACTTAAGTTTGGTATCAGCAATCCCTCTATAGCGAAATAGGTCGCTACCCAGGAGATCAAATAAGTCTAATTCCTTCTTAATTTTACTTGATTATCTGTGAACTAACCCTCTGAAATGTCTCTATTGCTCTTTCCTCTGCTTGTGTGCATGTGCGTGTTTTTGTTACCTTCCGTTATATGTCTTTATGTAGTGTTTTTCTCCTATATATATCTATCAATGTTATATACCACTGCTGTTATTTAAAATGACTCATGGCTTGATAAATTGTAGGTCAAACAATTAATAAAGCATTACATATGATCTGTATCCTCTTTTACTGCCTCACAACTAGTCAACCACCTCTTAACTTAAAACAAAATTGCAGATATAAGGAATATGGGTTTAACTTGTAGTAGTTTCTGTAAAATCTAAGAACATTTGCATTAACCTTACAAATTCAACTTTGGTAGATTTAAAGCTGAAACCATTGCTTATGGTTCCACAAGGACATGGGTAGATTATGTTCCCTTTTTCACTACCTTCTGTTGGGAGTGTGATTGGCTTGGATGTTTAAGTTCATGCATATTTATTCTGCAGGTCAATACTGTATATATTGATAGTCCTATCATGGCTGAACTGCAACTGCAAAGATCAGTCTATGGCTGCTGTCTGTTTCTCAGTCCCACTGTCTTGAGTTAATCTATCTTGGAAAATAATATGAATACCTCAGCAAATTTAATATTGTAAACATTGTTTTCTCCAATCAATTATGGGTTGTTTCATTTCAAATTGTAATGATGGGCTTTATTTCAACTGTCCCTGCCTTCTGCTCCTGTGCTTGTGCTATTGCTGCTTCTTTCACTTTGCCCTCTGTACATATCAGATAAGAAAACTCTTCCCTCTAATAGCTACAATGTGCTAATGAACTGAACCAGTGCACTTGTCACCTTTATCTAATCTCTCTTTATGGAGATTTGTGGTGTATATTTATTCAGTAGCCGACACCCAGATAATCATGCTAATGCTAGACTAGCTAAGTTCTGAAGAACATACAGTATATAGGTTCTCTCTCTCTTTCCTCTCTTTATAATATTCAGTCCCAATAGCGTTCACTTTTTCCTCCGCTAAATTTCATGAATATATTCTGGGAAAGTTTCTGGAAATCCTATCTATTTCCAAATCTCTGAAAATTAACCAACCCAGTCTGAGAATAAACCATCTGGATCTCCACAACACCAATCACATATTTTCTTAATGTACCTCAGCTGTACTGTTTCAGCATTTGTGCTTTTTTCTTTGAATCTTCACACAGACACTATGCACTTAAGGTATGTCATATTCTATCATCTTCCTTATTCGCTCTGTCTAATTTAATATCATTTCTGGGGCCCCTTTCTCCCACCTTTTTTTACTTTATACTCTACTCCATCAGTCTCACCATTCCCCCCAGCACAGCTGCCCTCTTTCCATTTCCATGCAATCCATCACGATTGTACAGATTGTATCCAGTGGCAAAGTCAGCCCAATGATCTAAGAACTCAAAGCCCTCTTTTTTAGCACCAATTAAATTAACGTCATTTCTTTAATATTTTGTCATTGATGTTCTTGCAAATGTTTAACATGACATTAGTGAACTCTATTCATATGCAATACTACCGAACGGCTGCATGGCCAGTTATGGTTGTATGAAAAAGCATACAGCATTTGTTATTGTATGCAAATGATATCGATAATTTTTCAGAAAAAAATGCAGTTAAGTCTGAGAAATACTGTGGTTCATTAATACATGGGCAGGATGCAGACTGTGCTAATTGACATTAATTGTAAGAAAATGAAAGGTTTTCTGCCCCTTTATAACTCTTTTCTTTATTATAGAAGGGATGGACCAGCTGTTTTTTGAATATCTGTATTCAGTTAAGACATTCATATGAATTGCCAGTAACATAACTACTGCTGGTGGGGCCAGGGTGTAGGACATACAGCCGGACCCCACACCCGACACAATCTTTGCTCCGGATTTGGAGAAGATACGTTGGATTTCTCAAAGATCCGAGGCTTTGGCTGGGTCCAAGGGGTGCGGTCCCAGGTGCAATTGCGCCCTTTGCACCCCCAGTAGTTCCACCACTGTGAATTGCATCCCATTGGAGCAATCCCACCATTGGATACACACTACATATTTTCACTTTTCAACACAAATGTCCACCTTAGTAGTTCAAGGACAAACATAGGCATTTTGTTTTGGTGCCGTGGCTTGTCGTGTTTCCTGACGTGCTTCACAGTTTAACCAAAGACCCCTGATTGATGTTCAACTGAAATTCAACTCTGTTTAAGGTTCATTTACCAACACAACTGCAAATGTTAAACTGCATGCATATTAATTATCATTGGAGACAAACTGGCTATGTTGCCCATAACAACCAATCTGCCCTTTCAATTCTATCTTGTAGGAGATTGTTCAAGTTAATTGCTGATTGGTTACTATGGGCAGCAAGACCGGTGATGTTGCCCATAACAACCAATCCGCCCTTTGGTTTCATTTTGGTTGAAGTAGATAGCCCACAGACAAATAAAAGCTGAAAAATGAACAGCTATCTTCCATTGACTGAAACATTTATGAAGCATGAGGCTGCCATCGAGCTCTAAGCCCACATACACTCTTTCTCTTACTTCTGGAAAACCATATACAATTAGAGGGCAGGTAAAAGTATGCCCCTAACCTTTCTTAATACCAAAAACATTCACACCATTTACATGAGTAAGTTTTGCAACTGCTTTTTTACATAGGTTTGGCCTAATTTCATGCAGAACATTTGCACTTGGTGCAATAATGCTGAAACTCTGAAAAAAAGATGTCTTTTTTTTTAGAAAGACAAATTTCAATGAATCATCCATATGTCCACGAAAACTTCCAAATCATATTGAATATTTATTTATTGTTCTGCCATTATTTTGACCAAATTTAGAGAAATTTGAAATCAGAATATTAGAGCCCATCCCTGTAAAAAACTTAGGGGCAGATTTATCAAGGGTTGAATTGAAAATTCAAATTTTTAAATTCAAATTTGGAGTTTATTTTAGTGTAATTTGACTAGAGAATAGTCAAAACTCAATGTGACTTTAAAAAAAATACAAAATTCGAATTTTGAAACTTATCATGTACTGTTCCTTAAAGAATTCAAATTCGACTATTCACTATCTAAAATCTGCCGAATTGGTGTTTTAGCCTATGGGAGACCCCCTGCAATCAATTTGGAGTTGTTTGGTGGACTTTTGAAAAAAAATGTTGAAATAAATATTTTTTTGGTTAAAAAAACTTGCATCAAATTCGATCTAATTCAGTTCTAGTTTGCAGCTGGATCCTATTCAACCATTTTTTAAAAAAAATTTATTTTTTTAAATAAATTTCAATTGCCTGGTTTTTTCAAGTTTATGGTAGTTCATTGAAGTTTTTAGAAACTCCCATAAGCTCGAAATTTGACCCTTGATAAATCTGCCCTGTAATATAGCCCCTGTTGAAAAATATGAGGATATTAGAAGTGACCTCGTAATTCCATGAACTGTATAAAAGCATTCTGCCTTTGGTCTTTTGCTTTTTTAAGTTCATGTGACTCATCATATCTTTATATTTTACAGTAGTGGGTACTTTATACACAGCACAATTGATGAAGTTGGACTGATACAATCAATAATAAACACTGGCCAAGTGTGACATATTAAGTATGCTGTTGTACAAACACACTATGCAATGCCCTATCTCCAACACAATGCCCTGTACATAGGAATATGAGAATGAGTTGCAGCTGTTTGTGCACAGGGACCAACATGGCAACACTATTCTACAAATCTACTGCCAATTCCCTTCCTCTAAAGAAATTCTCATTTCGCCATACCATTGGAGAATAGATGCAGCAAGAGGGGGACAGCGGAGGACAATTATTCTAATGCCATTAAAAGTTACTATAAATTTTACCCCAGCATCACTTTTAATCCGCTCCAGAATTTTAGTGCTCCATAAAGGGAAGATTTGCAGTCTCACTCTACGAGCATGCTTATTCCCTTTTAAATTAAACACATCAAACCTGTGTTGACTGTCTACATAAAAAACAGTTTAGAGGAAAAGGACAGACAAGATCAGATGGGAATAACAACTGGATGTTTAAACTTGCCATCTTGGCATGAGTATATTTGTGGAAGAAAGGAAAATCCCAGAGAAAGTGATGCATTGGAAGGTGGAAAAAAAGGAACTTTAAAGAGCAGGATGTTTCAGTCCTAAAGGAAACCATGGTTTACATATAAAGATGTAAGTTGTAACTTCTATGCAAGGCTTCTAATAACCTAATTAATGTTGAATGAATATTAAGGGGGTTATTTATCAAAGTTTGAATTTATCTCATTGGCTTTTTTAAGGGGAAAATGAAATTTTTTCACGGGGAAAAAACCTTGAATTTTTCTGAATTTATTAAACCCCATGGCTGTTAAAAGTCCGAATAAAAAAGTACTCCAACTCAGTCCTGTTGAGTTCATGTAGAAGTCAATGTCCCAAAGATATCCTGATCTGCGCTAGGTTTCTTGCAATAATCCAAAGAGTTAGTGTTTTTTGGGTAATAATCAGAAAAAACTGATTTTTTTTCCACACAGAAACTTTTTGGGAAATGTATTGATTGATAAAAGGAAACATACCGTATATACTCGAGTATAAGCCGACCTGAGTATAAGCCGAGGTACCTAATTTTACCTGCGAAAACTGGGAAAACGTATTGACTTGAGTATAAGCCTAGACACAACTTCAGCCCTGTCTCCCAGCAGCGCACATTCCGCCAAAGCGGCCCCCCAGCGATCAACTGGACTTCTTTGCAAAGTTGATGGTGACAGACAATTGGCAAACGGATTACTGTGTGCATTGTCCCACTGTCCCACTACCATGTACAGAGGGTGCTGTGTGATATTGCCATCACTGTTAATTCTTCATATAACCAACAGAGGGCACTGTGTGATATTGCCATCACTGTTAATCTTTCATATAACCAACAGAGGGCACTGTGTGATATTGCCATCACTGTTAATCCTTCATATAACCAACAGAGGGTGCTGTGTGATATTGCAGTCACTGTTATTCTTTCATATAACCAACAGAGGGCGCTGTGTGATATTGCAGTCTCTCCCCAAGTGAACTGTTGGTATAGGAATGATTAAAAGTGACTACAATCTTAGCTACTGCCCGTTGACTCGTGTATAAGCTGAGGTAGACTTTTTCAGCACATTTTGGATGCTGAAAAACTTGGCTTATACTCGAGTATATACGGTAAGTGTGAACTTGGTAGTAGTATTTTTTGGTAGGAGTATTTTTTGGTAGAAGTATTTTTCCCAAGAATTGTTTGCATTTTGAATAACCCCCAAAATGTTGTTGCCTAAGGTTACATTAGTAAAATAGAAGATATTACAACATATCCACTTGGGCCTAAAATAAAACAACTGCTTATTTATTTATTTTGATGGCCTTCTGGATGGCATATCCTTACTTTGTGCGTTATAAATGTTACGGGTGTCTCTTTAGTGGACTTCCTGGGAAACACACTTCCACCTTTAGATGCAGATTTAAAGCTCCTAAATAATATATCTTAAACATAAGAAAATACTAATACCAGGCAAGCCCAGAACAACAATGGCCTCTCAAAATGTATTGGGCCTTTTAAAACACAGGTTTAATTGTATTCACTAAATATTGCATATATAGAGAGATAGAGAGAGGGGAACAAAGAGGAACACTACCCTTAACTATAGGCCAACTGTTCCAGGTGCAGGTAAAGAAAAACATTAAAAGGAAAAAGTACCGCACTCACAGGAGCTTGCATAAATAAAAAGGGGTTTATTTACAGACGTTCCAATATATATATATATATATATATATATATATATATATATATATATATATATATATATATATATATATATATATATATACAGTACATATGCGTGTGTATTAATTTGTGGTCACATTTTCTCCTGATTTTGTGGCAAATTCCATCCTTCAAACTTCTAGAACTTTAGGATCATCATTATGATATTTTCAAAAATATAGTCAAGTCTGATAATTTTGTAAGTTTTAATAGTCATACTGATGTTACCACTATAAACATGGCTATATAAATGTCGATATTGCAGCTTCTGTCATACAGGTAATTACATTTGGATAGGAATGAGCAAATGACTTCACCTGATACAGATTCAAGCAGAATTTGGCGATATCGTCGAGTGGCAACAAGTTTAACATATCTGTGATAGAATTTCTCTATGCTTTTTGATTTTCTTCGAAAAAAAAAAAAAATATTTGAGAAAAAAATGTTCGTTGACTCCAACGGACATTTCTCTCATGCCAATTGGATTGGATTAAATGGGTATTTTTTTTCTTGCACCGAATGCTTTGGATTCAATAGGGATTTTTTCTTTCCTGCTCGAAAACTGTAAAACAAAATTCATGGCAGAGTTCTAATGCAGATTTGTGAAAATTCTTGTCACTCACAGAAATGCAAATTTTACCGCAGACCTGTCTGGTGAGAAATAAATAATTCATCCACCAGTTAATTATGAATACCTTTGGTGGGCCTAAATAAAGACACATTATATTTAATTACTAGCGTTACTACTGCTATGCATGGAGATTTACTGTAATTTTGCCTCAGGTCTTTTCTAATAATATTCTAAAGAACATTCTGTATTGCCCTGATTTAAATGACCCGTCAAAAGGCACAAAATACAACAATTTGTCAAGAAACGACTCTGCTTCTCAGACTGCTCTCAGTGCGAATGTTAAGAAGATGGTAAAGGAGATACTTTTTTATAAAATATTTAATGGTGCAGATACTAGAGACCTCCCAAAAAAACAAAACTAAAATCTGAATAATCTGTTTACTTCTCAAATTCTCAGGCCTGGATTTCGGCCTTTGGGCACCCCTAGGCCCGCATGGTCCTAGTGCCTGACCCCTTGTGAGCACGCACCCTGCCCCCCTTCTCACCTGAGTGCCCATGTGCCGGAGCATTGGAGATTATGTGTTCAGGTGTTAACATCCCCAGTGCTCCTTAGATTGGGGCTGGGTGGATTCCTTATTGTTTTTCAAATACAAGTGCAATGAGCAAAAATAGATGTAGGCTGCCATGTTTTGTTACCCAAAGTGATTAGTTAAATAGCATGTTTTTTCCGTTAGATTGTATGTTTTACTCCTGGAAAAACAAGAATCCTGGTTCTTGCATTAACAATTATCAGCTCAATTTGCATCACTTTTTCTTTCAATAATTCAACCCTACAAGTAGCAGCTTCTCAAAGAAGGTCTCAAATGAATTTTATACCAAGCTTTGTACTTGTTCTTCTGTTCAGGCTACACAGTTTACTATTCCTATTTTTATCTAGGTTGCCAACCTGGTTCTCTGAAACCCTTGGTATGGTAAGGGGTAATGTGCCCATAAGTGGCATGAGCCCTGTTTAGGGGTTGTTCAGTTTTGAAATCGATGCAATTAATTGTGGAGATACAGTTAGGGAAACTGCTACCTTAGTGAGGAAGAAAGGGTCAATAGCAAACATTCCTACTTGCCAATTAGGCCAGAAGTTAATAAGTAGCTAAGCAAGTAGTTTGTGCACTCTTTCAATATATTTCTATCATCACTGTTGGGTTCTTATTACATTCCTGCTGGGATTTTGCAATGGTTCCCCCAGTCTCTAGGCAAAAAAAATAAAAAATTTTATGGGGCAGACGCTGGTGACAATTTGCCAGCGTTACAACCCGCAGGGACATCGGCAATTTACTAACGGGCGGAGGCACTAATTTGCTGGCGCTCATTCACACTCTATCGCCAGACGACAATTCGATCTGGTGAATGGACGTTACTCTGCAAATTCACTAAAATGCAGATTTTACTGAACGTTACCTCTTTCGCCAGTCTTGCCTTCACCAGCTCAGACCAGGGATAGTGCACTGGAGTTCATAGATCTTCCTCATTATTCTGTTACTTACATCATATTATGTGAGTGGAAAAAGCATCAAAGTTCAAAAAACGCTGGCGACTTTTCCTTTTTTCAGAGTGATAGGCTGCAAAAGTCTTAAAAAATTTTTATGCTCGTGTGTATGGCATTAAAACAACTCTATTTTCTTAGACATCTATTCAACTTTAAATTTCCTGATGTATGTAAATTTCCTCTAGCAAATTTGTGCTAGGCATAAATGAACGATAGCGCATCTTCTCTTTGAATTGCTCGGCTGCCACAGTAACGCTAGCGAAAAGTCGACAGTGTTTGGCGTCCATGACGAAACTCTGCATTTTAGTGAATTAGCTTTGTCTGAGCAAATTTTCACCTGGCGAAGTGCAGCGATGGGTGTGAAGCGGTTGCTGGCGACTTTTTGCTGGTTAGTGAATCTGCCCCTATGTCTGATGTGTAAGCTGAGGAAGAGGAGCATCCAGCTTACAGACAGACTGATATGTGTATAGAAAAACATATATGCAAAAGAAATTTAGGTCTTGCAAAGATTTAAGGAGCCAATACATTGCTTAACAAAGGCTCATCTACAATTAGAAGCGCAGTAAGTTGCATGTAAAACCTCATTCATAAAAGGTACTGGCATTAAAAAGCACTTCGGGCACTTGCAGCTGATTCCATCCTCCTGCCTCCTGTTCAGTATCAAGTATTGTCGCACCAATTGACCCAAGAGAATGCTGGAACTTGCCCGGTCTTGTGTTTTCATACCCTGCATAGTTTTAAAGGTGACAAAAAATGAAATAAATGAATAACTTCCCACCTACTAACTAGAGCAAGCCAATAATATTTTTTTTTCTTTAAATGTATTTTATTTGTGTTTTAAACATATGACAATATTTAAGTACACCTTCTGGGAGTTCCCGGGGCATGAGCTATTGGTAGTGTACCAATTGCCATTAATAAACAAATGACAATAAACAATGCTGCTCCATTTTATACAAATGACCCAGGGTGTAAATATATTGATCCTGACTTCGGTACTGTTTATCGTGTTTTTAAGGCTGATATATTAATTATCAAGAAAGTTCAGGTGAGCAGTCCTTGAGAGATATTTCGATAGCTTAACCAGGGGCTCCAGATTTTCTTGTCGGCTGTGGTTTACCCAGTTTCGATGCTAATAAGTCTTTCCATAATTAGAAGGTTGTCTAGTCTGGTTTTTACCAATTGAATGTCCAGTGTGGTCGTTTTCCAGGCTTTAGCTATTGTTTGATTAGCTGCGGAAAAAATGTAAGTGGTCAAACGTCTGAGTTATCTGTTGCCGCCCGGTACATGTTTATTTAAGAGTGTTTCAGCGGGTTATGTTGTGTTGTGTTATGTTGGTTATTAAGGAGTAGATCATGATCTTAAAGCCACAGGACAGTCCCACCATATATGTAATAAAGAGCCTTTTTTGTTACATGACCTAAAGCATCATCATCATTTATTTATATAGCGCCGACAAGATACGCAGTGCAAAGCATAATGTAGAGGATGTGGGGTACAATTGGGACAGTCTTTCTGGGACCAAATACAATTGGTTCAAAACCTTTTGGGAAGTTTCTTGTATTAATACATTGACAGAACATTTCACCATGTCTCTAAATATGTCACTCCATGTATCATCATCAAAACATTGTCGCAATACCTTTTATCCCAGTTTTGTACGAATTTCAGTGTTTTGATTGGAGTTATTTGTAACAAATTATCATACAGGTAAGATAGCGCTTCTTTATTAGAAATAAGTTGTAGGCATAACCTCTCAAAAGCAGTTGGAAGGGGGAAAGTGTCCCAATATGTATTGATTTTATATAATGTGTGATTTGATGATAATGTAGCCATTCAGCCTGGGGAGCCTTGTAGGTGGCCTGTAAATGTGAAAATGTTGCCAATTTGTTTGCTCGAGTGAGCGAATGGATAGTGAGACTGTTCCCACCATGAGAAGGCTCGGGGGCACAATACTGCACCCTTTGAAAGACACTCTACTATTAATTCATTGACAATCAATTAATGATGTCTTGATCACTATTGCAGAGTTGGGCGCTAAAATGAGAAGTGCCTGATTAATTAATTTGTTATCATTTTAAGATTACTCACCTTTCTTTTTAGGCCCCTTTTGCAACATTACCTTATCAAGGTCTTAAAATACCAACTTCACTGTCAAAGTATCCTACAGCAATCAGCGCAGGTTATGAAAAAAAATTATTTTTCTTGCCATGGTTCTGTTGAAAGCCCCATAGGCTGGTCATACCCCTACAGACTTTATGCCACCTACCCCTTAGTTGTACAGCCTTGATATGATATACTTTGGCCACTTATACCCTTAATGGGACTGCACTAGGCAAATCCATTATGGAAAAGGACCTTGGAGCCTTGTAGATGATAAACTTGGCTGTAGCAAGCAATGCCAGTCAGCAGCATCAAGGGCAAATAAGGTCTTGAGCTGTATTAAAAGGGGCATAGAGTCAAGGGAGGAGGGGGTCATTCTTCCACTTTATAGAGCACTTGTAAGGCCCCATCTAGAATATGCCGTACAGTTTTGGTCTCCATCACTCAAACAGGACATTATTGTATTAGAGAGGGTACAGAGAAGGGCAACTAAGCTGGTAAAAGGTATTGAAAATCTTAGGAAAGACTGGCCAAATTGGGGATGTTCACGCTGGAGAAGAGGCGCTTAAGGGGTGATATGATGACTATGTATAAATATATAAGGGGATCATATAATAATCTCTCTAATGCTTCATTTACCAGTAGGTCTTTCCAGCTGACACAAGGTCACCCATTCCGATTAGAAGAAAAGAGGTTCCGCCTAAATATTCGGAAGGGGTTTTTTACAGTGAGAGCTGTGAAGATGTGGAATTCTCTCCCTGAATCAGTGGTACAGGCTGATACATTAGATAGCTTTAAGAAGGGGTTGGATGGCTTTTTCGCAAGTGAGGGAATACAGGGTTATGGGTCATAGTACAAGTTGATCCAGGGACTAGTCCAATTGCCATTTTGGAGTCAGAAAGGAATTTTTCCCCAAATTGGAGAGGCTTCAGATGGGTTTTTTGCCTTCCTCTGGATCAACTGGCAGATAGGTAGTTAATAAAAAAAAGGTTGAACTCGATGGACATGTGTCTTTTTTCAACCTTACTTACTATGTTACTATGTTACTATCTTAGGCAAGACACCAAGCTGCCTCAGTCAGCACCTCCATAGGAGGAGTACAAAAGTAACAGGAAAAAATAATATGTCCAAAGAAAGAAATGGGTATCATTAAAAAATGGATATAATTAAGAAGGATAATGCTTTTCTGTAACCTTAAAAAATTCAAAGCATTCACATCTCAGAGTGTCCTGGATGCCAACACCATTAAAATGATGAGCGTGAGCAGGTGTATGGCACAGAGGGAGTGGCAGAGAAAAGAAGGGGGGCATATTTTTATTATCCTATCATGGTTTCTAACAGCTGCCTGTGTGTTTGGAAAGCGGCTCAGATAAATGGTACACCCAATAATTCTTGTTTTACTGTTCTTCTCCAAGAAAATTAAAAGAACTTGTCCGTGATAAAGCAGTTTGTGGTTATGTTGTAGCTGCTGCATTTGAGGCACTTGGGGAGGGGGTGAAAGCAATCTCATTTTCATCAGAATGGTTCCTTACTGCTGCACTGTACAAATATCAGTTGTTAGGCCATAACTTCTAAGCATTAGCTTTGAAATAAAGCCATGGGCTGCAATAAATCCTGTGTTTTAACCCAGAAGTAGAGCTGGGATGGCATTCTAAAAAGCGCCGCTGTTGTATCCTTGCAAAGGTCATCAATTATGGATGGTTGGGCAGTTTGATGCCTTCATTTTTTTCCTGACATTTCTTTATTTTCTATATCTTCTTGTCTAAAGAAAGGAATTGCTTTGCTGGCTGTATTTATATAAGGCTTTTGTCTGTGACCGATTCTGCCAAAATATTTACAAGGATCTACACAGTGAAAAAAGGCTAAACTGATATGCAGGAATAAAGGAAAGGGGGCATCAATAGAACATAAAATGACACTCAGTAACATCAGGCACCAGTATTTATTCATAAAGAACTGAAACACAAGGTGGATTAAACAAAAATACTGCACATGAAGGAAATCTTTGTCCTTATTTTAATGTTTGCTATCCTAAAAGATGCTAGATTTTTTAAAGCCATCCTAAGGTACAGTGACAACCTCCTTAGCCTTGAATTTTAGGACCACAGCTCCTCATACTGTAAATGGTAGCCCTCAATGCTTTTTTCACCACTCATAGAACTCAATCATAGAACGTTGCATCCAAGAGTACTCTTGAAAACTGTTACACCGCCAGCACACAAGGTGCTCATGTTTTACTGGAAAGACCCAGTCTCCAATGCTCATAAAGTGTAGAGCAGGGATCCCCAACCTTTTGAACCCGTGAGCAACATTCAGAAGTAAAAGGAGTTGGGGAGCAACAATAGCATGAAAAATGTTCTTGGGGTGCCAAATAAGTGCTGTGATTGGCCATTTAGTAGCCCCTATGTGGATTGTCAACCTAGATTGAGGCTCTGTTTGGTAGTAAACCTGGTTTCTATACAACCAAAACTTGCCTCCAAGCCTGGAATTCAAAAATAGGCACCTGCTTTGAGGCCACTGGGAGCAACCTTCAAGGGGTTGGAGAGCAACATGTTGCTCACGAGCTACTGGTTGGGGATCACTGGTGTAGAGTCAGTGGGGCTCATTTATAAACACTGGGCAAATTTGCATCTGGGCACCTTGATTTTGGGCACGAAAGCCACACAAAAAGAGGCTTTCATAAAACCCAGTTCTGCACCAGGGCCCATGGGTCATAACTTCACTAGTGTCACGAACGGCACCCTAAATCCAGAACCCGAGCTATGCTCCCTGGTCTTGGCTCTCACTTCTGCCTATAACCACCGCTTTTCACCTCGGGAGGAGCCCATGGCTAATTTGATGCCGCCTGGTCTTATTTGAGAGAGGAGCAAAGCTAACGTTTCTGGACGAGCAAAGGGGCACAATCGTCTCACCAGGATACTGGAAGGAAGAACACCACTTGGAAACAGGCAGGCCAGGCCAGCACAAGCAGAGAGTAGTCAGACAGGCCGGAATCAGGATTGGAGAGCGTAAAATAGTCAGCGGACAGGCAAATGGTCAGGATAGGAGAGATCAAAGTAGTCACAGGCAGGCATGGGTCAAAACACAGAAGATCAATCGAATTCACGAAGAATATCACACCCAGGAACAAGCTAATTGAACCTAACAATGGGCAATGTAACAAATACGGATATCCCTTTAAATAGTTTGAATCTCGCGCCCTGCGCACCATAGGGAAGCCGGCACAGGAGGAATAAAGCAGCATGCGGCGGGTGTCTCTGCTGGAGACACATCGGGGGACCCCGCCGCCCGCTAGACCAATACTCAGGGTTGGGTTGTAACAGACATGGTTACCTGTGTTTGTAGTTATAAATAAATATTTCGGGCCTTGTTTATCAAAATTTTGCCTAAAAAGTCCGAAATAGATGGATTTTCGAGTTAATTCCAAATAGGATAGGAACCTCTCCCATTGACTTATATACAACCTTGGTAGGTCTTAGATGGAATTTTTCCAAATCTTGAAAACATTTTCCACTAAAAATTCCGATTTTATAGTAAAAAAAAACCCTAATTTTTTTTCTAGTTTTGGGCATTTGGACTTTAATAAATAACCCCCTTCGTGTTTATTGAAATCTACTTTTCCTTTCATGACTACATGTATTTCTCAGCGCTCATTTTCTTTGTCAGTTTTCTGGACCCAGTACTAAAGAAGATCTGAATATCAACCTCAGGAGGCCCCAAACTAAATACAGAGATTATTTCAGCCCTCCAATACTGCTCAGTGTAGCCATACATCCCTTCATTCATTCTCTGCCGTTCTCTCCCTCCCTCTCTCCTTCACTCACTGTGTCTCCTTTCTTTAGCTCTGTCTTTGCAACATTTCAAGGTTAGAAACACGTCAGGCGCACAATAGCGGATGTGTAAGATTAGCTGGTAAAAATATGTTAGGAGGAGAAAAGCTAAATGTATTAAGAACAAATAAAATAAAAAAAAAAGAAAGAAGTTTGAGTCTTTTCTTAAGTCTCAGAACAGAAGCAAAACCTCCCTTGATCCTTTATCTCACTGTAACCACATAAATAACTAGAGAAATATATATATTTTTGAATTCACAGAGGGCCTACATTTTATAAAGCCGTTTTTTTTTTATTATTATTATTTTCCCTTTGCCTTTCATCAGATTTCTCTTTTCTTTTTCTCTCTTTTTGTATTTCAAAGCTGGCAGTTCAGTAAATGAAGGAGACAGCATCATCTCTGTTCTTGGTAAAGGAATCAATGCTAATCCTATTTATGGAGACTTATCACCTCTGCCAGAAACTGCAGGAGAAAAAAAAACTGCAAAGAGGGAGGAAAGAAAAATAAAATAAAACGGAGATGTCAAAATCGTAAAAGAGAGTGCGAGCAGGGAGAGAGAGAGCGATGGATTTGGAAACGGGGAAAAAAGGGAGAGGCTGAAATAAAAGACTGCAGGCTGGAGAGAAGTAACAAGGAAATACTTACTTGCCAAAACTGCGCTTATAAAAGAAATATATAGCAAAGACCTGGAAAGGAAATCATAAAAATGAGAAACATTCGGGTTTATTAAAATGTTTACACTTTTGTTGTTGATTTTCTTTTCCCCTTAACCTCCAAGCATACACAGATGTGTCATTTCGCCTAAATAGTACATTAAGGACAACAGTTCTCACCTGAAATAAATGGCCGTGTATCTGCTTGTGAAATAAAAAGAAGAGACGAATTACATCTGCAGGATGATGGCAAATGTTACATTCAAAAGGTCAAAAGCCCTGGTTTTCAGATGCCTGAGTTAAAACCAGGGCTGAAACCGGGGACTAGAAAATAACCTTTGTGGAGCCCATGTTTTATAATTCAACCACAATTTGTATTGTGATGAGTGAAAAATTTTGCTGTGCACAGATTTTCAGTGGAGTCAGAAATGTTTGCGAAACGGTGCCAAAATTCACCATTTTGTGACAAAATAATAAAAATGATACGACAAGGGCAGACGTCATCAACCAAAGGGATCTGAGCCGCCCACTGTCTATATTAGGAAATACACATAAGTATATGGTTTATTCATTTTAATGTGGGATACAAAACCCCCAGATATGATCTGATGGAGGTCAGATATATTACTAGTTTAAATGGTACTTTTTGGTTAAACAGCAACAGAGTTGCTAAGGGGCATATTTATTATGATGTGTAAAAAAACAGCCGGATATTACACCAAATATCGCCTGGCTTCACTGTGTAAAAACAGTGTAATATTTGTACAGGTTTTTTTTTCTTAGATTGACTTCGTCCTGAAGCCATGTAAAATAACGGTGGCATAAAATGACACACACCTTGATAAATTCACAAATTGTTGCCTAGGGCACCCAGCCAGCCTGGCCCAGCGCTCTGATCAGAAGTAATATCAAAAATCACAGACATGTCTTTAATAGTGATGGGTGCATTTGAACTGTTTGGCTTCGCCGAAAATTCACAAAACGGTAAAAATTTGCGAATATGCATTGAAGTTTATGGGCGACAAAATGTTTTTGACGAGCGACAAATTTCATGACATATTTTTTTTTTTTACTATCAGTTGAATGAGATGCTACCACAATACAGATGTCACATTCACTAACCTCTACAGCAGTGGATGATGATTTTCCAATAGCACTGTCTCACTAAATACAATAGATGTTGCAATGTTGGTGGAACAAATGTGGCCTTAGAGATGTCCTCAGACTGGCAACCTGTGGATTCTGCAGCCTCTGTGCACTTGAAATGCCGGGGCCTTGCAGGTGAACAGTAAAGTCATTAAAGGCATGCAAAAAATGGAGGTTACAAGACCTTAGGCAAATATGTCACTGGCCACTGTAAAATTGCTTAATAGATAAAATATTAGTCAGGAAACTTTTTGAAAAGTATGTTGTATGTATGTCTTTAACAGGGGTAAAAAGGAGGGGTAATACAGATTAGAGGGCTTGAGTATGTTTTTTTTAATATTGCTGTGCTTCTGTATGTAGTTTTAGGCACAGGGTGGGTTTTACATCTGTGAAGATTCTCATTCATCCAGGTCACAGTGTATCTATAGTAATAAGTCAGATCAAGTGGACTTGCAGTATTTTTTCTCTTTCCTCCAAAAAAATGACAGCAGGTCCAGTTGATTTGACATTACTATAGATAGGAGTGGTTTTACAAGTTTAATCCTGGACCCCCAGCCTCACATAAAACACAAAGTAATTTAATACTGTGCAAAAATTGTTATATTTTTCAGTTTATACATAATAAATGTCTAGTATGTGGTCCTCCAGCTTTTGAACTTCACTTCCAGAACTTTTGGATAGGTAAATAGGTAGATAGGTAAATTGGAGCTTCCTCCAATTTACCTATTGCTTTGTTCATATGAGAGCCTCCCATTGGCACTGCGTTGCCCATGAGACTATATTGTATCTAAGAATACAGTGTCACATAAAGAAAAACCCACTATTAGAGAATGTAAAATAATGGCCTCTGCTGGCCCAACTGTCGTCAAAATAAAGGGACATTTGCCAGCCGTAGCTTCACTAAGCAAATGCTTTGGAATGTGGCAGCTTTCAGACAGCAACATATATCTATATATATATATATATATATATATATATATATATATATATATATATATATATATATATATATATATATATATATATATATATATATATATATATATATACACTATTTTGGATTAGACCGAACCCCCGAAAGATTCAGCCGAACCCCAAACCGAATCCTAATGCAAAGTAGGGGTGGGAAGGGGAAAACATTTTTATTTCCTTGTTTTGTGACAAAAAGTCGTGCAATTTTCCTCCCCGGCCCCTAAGTTGCATATGCAAATTAGGATTCGGATTTGGTTCGGCTGGGGAGAAGGATTTGGCCGAATCTTGCAGAAAAAGGCAGAATCCTGGATTTGGTGCATCCCTAAAATATATATATAGGGTCAGAATTGTTTGTATGTTATTGTTTAAAAAATGATTGATATGTGTCCCTTAAATAAGGCATAATCGGGGGGATGTAAGAAAAATCGCTAACGGAAAAACTATTCGCAATGCGAAAAGTTATGCCTTTGCACGAACAAATTTTGCTTTGTGCAAATTTAATATAGCTTTTGCGAGCCCGGAAACTGTTTAGCGTCCACTTCCGACAGTGAAAGACCGTTTGCGAATTTTATAGTTTGCACCAATGCGCAGTCAATGTAATAAAACTTCTTACTGAAAAAGTCGTTATGTTTGCTCCAAAAGATTACGACACCTTCAATCACTTCTTATGAGTGCTCAATTAAAATTCGCAATACGCAATTAAAATTCGCAATGCAATAACAGTTTAAGGAACAATATTACATTGCGAGATGTGGATTTTTAGTCTTATTGGTGCGAATTGTTTTGCTCTTTGCGACTTTTATTACATTCCCCTGAAAGTGTAATATACTGGTAGATATTCCTCTATGTTTTAATATGCCCGTGTGTGTGTTTGTGTATACTGATACAATATATATAAACTGTATGTGTGTGTATGGGTGTGTGTGTGTACATGCACATAGAATATTTACACATGCACACTGTATATAGCCACCCAGATATACAGGTTGAAAAATGTTTTTTCCTTTTGTATTCAGATTAACAGTAACTGGCCTAAAAGGTAAAAAAAATTGGATGTTTTCTTGTGGCAGCGGCAGGACCCAGAATGGACATACACGGCCCCCCTCTATGTTTATCAGGTTGAGGGCACTGTATTTTGATGTCAATAAGCAATTTTTCTAGCTCGGTCTCCGGTCTGACCCTTTTAATCCATCAATATATTATTAGAGATAAAATTGCCGGAGACCCCTGCTGCACTAGCAAGATAAATGGCGCTTCTGAAGTCAGGCATTAAAGAGCAGATTAAGGCCTTGTGATGCTTCTTTCTCTGCTCTTCTGTCCAAGCTATCACACAGAGTGACAAGAAAGAAAAATAATGAACTCTGGCCGGGGGAAGACAGAGAAGGGGGGAAGGAAAAAAAAAAAACGAGGGAGACTGTAGTCTGCGCTTTCCCTTCTCTCCCTCTGACACAGAATGACACAAACCATAAATGATCTGCTCAACAACTGCACTGCGTTTGTGCATGGGTGTGTATACATAGGTACAGACATAGATAATCAGTAGGGCTGCCATATGATTAGTGGGGAGCTGAGAACAGTGAATGGATCCCAGCCATAAAGCACATTTATGAGAAGCTGGTGCAAGTGGCTGATTGGTGCTAAATTACATCCTCAACACTCAGTACACTATCAGGCTTAGTATCCAGTGTAATAAGAGACCCACACAACACAGGACTCACATGATGGTTTGACAATGAGCTAATGAAGTGAGGAATAACCTGCAAGAATTTTATTGATAGTAAAACATCTGTGGGTCAGAGGCAACACAGGCTCAGAACAGATAATAAGGACAAGGTCAAAGCTATAGGGTAGAGACAGGTCAGGTTGGGTCACACTAGGAACACAATCTAAAACAAGGCTAGGCCTCTGGAACAAGACAACCACTCAGCGAACTATGTTTCTAGACAAGGCACCAGGGTAAGTGTGTCAATAGGCAATGTGACTGTGGACACAGGTGGCAGGAAGCAGGTTGGATTATTGGAGGGAATTGGTGTAGAATAATAGGAAGAAGAGGGTGTAAGTTATAGTGTTAGGGGAGTTATGAACTATGATAGTGGGTTCATTGTTCCATGTAGTCAATATGCAGGTGCATGGACACAAGCACATATTGGAAAAGTGATTTGTAGATTTGTGAGACTTAAGTTATGCCAAGGTATTATCCTGATGTCAGCATTTTTACATATTCATGATGAAATAAAAGACATCAAGGTGCCTACTAAAGATTGCTCATGTTTTTCAGCACGAGTAATCTTTAAAGTAACCCCTTTGTGAGTTTCCTTACTTACGCTTACTCATGGGTGTCAAGCCAAAAAAAAAAAAACGGAGGAATTTTTCTTAATTTTTTGGAATGAAGAAAAAAATCTGTAGCTTTTATGTGCAGAAAAGTATAAGTAATCTTAAATAGGCCCCTAAGTTTGCCATAGGGGTGCAGTCAACCTTTTAAATATGGAGGATAGTACTTGTCTCTGGCCCTGGTGGAGACCAGAAATCCTGGCCTTTAATCCATGGTGATCACATCAACTATTGGCCCAGTGTAACTATAACAATGAAAGCAATAATAAGTTTGGTTACTAAGGATTTCAAAACAATTCAAAATAATAAACAGCTAACCAATAGCTTACACAAAAAAATGTTTGTATCATTTAATAATCACCGTATCTATAATGCTCATTGTCATCAGTTCACATGCAAATACATCCTTGAGATATAAAATAATTCTTTTAATTAACCATTATGCAAAACATCAGGTGGCAGGTTTCACAGGTCTAACTGTCACCGACTTGATCCTATATTGTATAGCAAGAATATTAGATTCATAATCTCAACATGCAGCTTCTTGAGCCCCATCAAACATCTCTAAGGTCCTCAGGAGACCCTTTTCTATAGAACGCAGTGCGGTGTATCTCAGGGTTTTCACTGCTTCTCAAGTCCTATGTGGTGGGTCTGGTAACAATGAAGCTGCAGAATGATAGAGGCTGTAAAATAGATTCCTGTAATGGGGTTTTGGTTGCATCTGCTTGTCTGTTCCCTACCTATTAAATATAAAATTTCTTAAAAATATAATAATGCTAAAAAACACAGACGACAAACATACAAGCAAACTAAAAGACATGAACCAAATGCATGAGCTGTATAGTCATTAAGATTTCTTGCAGCACGCAAAGTAAATCTGCCAGTTCATTTACTGAAAAATGTAAAAATACAATTTAATGTATCGGCTGTTAAATATTTGAAGCCAGGTTCTCAATCCATCATCCTTCAAGTCTGATCGTTTGTATCGCAAATTACTGCAATGGCATAAAGTCAAGAATATTGTTTCAGTCTAGGGCATAACTGTAAATTTGAAGAGGTAGGAGGGTAAAGCAAAGAATGACTGACCATCATGTCTGGCTTGTAAATGAGAAAGTCTTAATCTGGATTTAAGGGTTGGGAACAAAGTAGAAAAAAGCATCATGGGTGTCCCATCTGTGTCTCTTAAGCTATTCTTGAAGAACAACTTTCTGTTGGAAAGATGGTAGATGTTGGAGAGGAGGTTAGAAAGACATTGCTGTATGTAAATACTAATAACTGCTAGTTTTTTGTGCCACCAAAACCACCAACTTGGTTCTATAATGGAGCCAAAACAATAAAACATCTAACGGGGGAATGTAATAAAAGTCGGTAACGGAAAAACTATTCGCAATGCGAAAAGTTCTGCCTTTGCCTAAATTTAAAGGGGACCCGTCACCCAAAAAAAATATTCCAAATCCTATTTTATCACATTAGTCAAGCAAAATGAACTTTAATTACACTATATAAATTATTTGAATCTTGTTTCCTTCAGTCTGGGAATTCAAAATGATAACAAGCAGGTAGGAGCCATTTTGTGGACTCTGCTTTTAAGGAAAGCTTTGTTTAATCTCAGAATCTTGTTTGTGCACCAGAATGGGGGACCTGATGTCCATCCCCATGCCCTGGCTACACAATTAAATGGTAAAGAGAACGGGGGAATTTGGGGAGAGCAGTGACATGTAGGAAGTGCTGAATGGAAAGTGAAAGTAATTGTCTGCCCCGCCTCTATGCCCATGGCATAGAGGAGGGGCAGACAATATTTGATTGACAGCTGAGATGTTTAAATGAGCTTACAGCAGCTATGAATGTTTTAATAAAAAATAGAAATTGGATTTCATGTTTAATTTGAAAAGGACTTTTATTATACAGATTTTTGTGTCTGGGTGACAGGTCCACTTTAATATAGCGTTTGCAAACACGGAAAATGTTTACCGACCACTTCTGACAGTGGAAGACCGTTTGCTAATTCTATAGTTTGCGCCAATGGGCAGTAAATGTAATAAAACCTCTTGCAGAAAAAGTCTTATGTTTGCTCCAAAAGATTACGACACCTTCAAGCACTTCTTAAGAGTTAATAAATTTTGGAATGCACATTTAAAATTTGCAATGTAATAACAGTTTAAGGAACAATATTACTTTGCGAAATGTGGATTTTTATTCTTATTTTGATTGTTTTGCTCTTTGCGACTTTTATTATCCTTAAATATTTTGGAACTCCCATTTTATGTTGTTTCCAAATTTAAACCTTAGAAATCCTACATTCCTATTTATTATGAAATAGAATTTTACATTTAACGCAGATTAGGCATTTCCTTTATTATATAAAACTTCTTATTCTAACTACAAAAGGTATAAAAGAAACATACATTCATGCATTATGCATGTAATGCATCTATAATAGTCACATAATAGCAACCATTGCTTCTTGAGACAAAACAATAGAGTTACCCTTCCCATACTTTGTTCATATAACTTGTATTTTACTTTAAATACCCAGTGGCTCTTCTACAATTGACCTGGGTCCAAGTGCAATCATATCCCTTAAGGCCCATGGAAGAAGTAGATTGAGCTCTGCATCTTGTATGAGGTTAAATTAGGAAGGCAGAAAGGACAGGACCCCTCTGTACCTTGTGGCCTCTGCAGTGTCGGACTGGGACACCAGGGGCCCACCCAAAAACCTTAGACCAGGGGCCACTCTCATTACTATTATTCTTGCTCTCCTCACTCAACTTCTATTCTCCAATTATTTTTTCTTTACATACTGTAATTTATTATTCCATCTATTTAGCCTCTTTGTTCTCATAGAAATAGGGAATGGCTATGAAATAGGCCAAATGTTTAGCAGCATGAGGGCCCACTGACACCTGGGCCCACCCAGAGTTTTCCTGGTATCCAAGTGGGCCAGTCTGATACTGGGCCTCTGGTACTCCTAGCCCATACGCCAAAATAATGTACACGCTAAGGGACATTCTGCTTTTGTGAGATTCAAGTAGGTAGGCAGTAAGGACAGGCCTCTTCTGCATCTTGTAGCCTCTGGTAGTCCATAGCACATGCACCAGAATAAAAAGATAGGATGAAAATGAAAGCTGGGGGACATTCCAGGCCAGGGGACAAACTTGTGCTGAATTCACTCTATTCTATGAATGCAAAGAGCTGTACCTCACGGGCAGTGTCAGACTGGGCCGACGGGACACCGGGAAAAAACCTGATGGGCCCCCTCAGGCCCAGCCATGTTCCCCAAGCGCCCTATCATTCACGCAGCATGTGCCGCACTGGCGTTTGCGCAGGCGTGTACAGAGGCAAGCCAGGAGGCGCGCAGAGGGAAGCTGGGAGGGGGCCCCCAGTGATTGCCTGGAGGGGCCTTCATGTGGCAGTCCCCGTGAGCCCCCATTACTCCAGTGCAACAAGTGCTGGTGGATAATAAGGATGTACCGAATTCACTATTTTGTATTAAGCCGAACCCCCCGAATCCTTTGCGAAAGACTCGGCCGAACCAAATCTGCATATGCAAATTAGGGGTGGGAAGGGGAAAACATTCTTTACTTCCTTGTTTTGTGACGAAAAGTCACACAATTTCCCCTGACTGTATGCAGTGAAATTCTCCCTTCATTTACTGCTGTGGATAGGAATTGTCAGATGGTCCCTAACTGCTGAGCAGAGAAACAATCATACTTATGAACAGCAGGGGGAGCCCCCGCCTTACATCCCACTCATGCAGAACTCAAGCAGCTTTGTTTATGACGATCCCTAAGCAGCCCAGACCACACTGAGCATGTGCACAGTCTTAGTCTTGCAAAGATGTTTAACAAAGTTACAAGATGGTGACCCCCTGTAGCCAACTTTGAAAGCATAAATTATTTGTTTGATTAGGCTTGTGGTGCAGTAAGTTCATGTTTATTTTTAGTATACAAAATACAGCATTTCTAGCCTTATTCTATTTTAGACTTTACATGCCCTTTAAAGTGACAAAAAGAACAGAGGGAAAGAAACAGGGGACCAAGTATTAAATCATTGCATTCTAATTACCTGGGCATAGTTCATAAAACCTGGCGTTTGGCAATGACAAAGTAAATTCTTATGAATTTCACCACAAGTACCTATAGTTCTAAAGAATGCGTCTAAATACAGAGATTTTTCAGTCCAAATACAATATGCAGAGACAGACATGACGCAATGCCCATTATACCCTGGATGCCGGAGGTATTGAGCCATGCCAGGGTTGTACAATCTACCACAAAGCAGCCGTGTGTAGACAAGATTAGCAAATCTTTGCACAAGCGCAGTGAAAAAATGATGAGGCCATAATAAATACGTTTTTATTTTGCTTTGCAGTTGCTTTCCCCTGTTATCCTTGAGCATTTATACCCTGACATTTAACTCCTTTCCCCTATACTTACATTATGTTCCTGCTGATTTAAAAAGAGGGTCAGATGAAACAAGTACATAACAGACAGCCTCTCCCCGTGTCCAATGGCAATATTGTCTCGCGAATATATTTCCCTGGCGTTACCCATTAGTTCACGGCTGAATGACACACTGTTGTTAGAGAGGTGACATTATCTGCTGACACAAGACAAATTTCAAACAATATTTCACAAAGACTCATAAAGTCACTTTCCCACAAGCTCTTCAGCAGCAACAGAGATACTGTATATAGGGGTATATTTACTAAGCTGCTACTTCCCCCGCACTGCACTGATATTTACATTGAATATTTGTTGAAAAGCTGAAATTCAGATGCAAACACAGTAAAATATAGAAAGTGTAGAATGAGTTTTGCCAATTTGCAAATTGCATTGAAGTCATTGGGTGACAAAAAATTATTATATGTGTTACAATTATTTACGCACGCAACAATTTTTTCTCATGCATTAAAGTCAATGGGCGTTATTTTCTTAGGGTGATGTCCAGAAATATCTAGTTACACTACTGCTGCTGATTAGAGTAGAGACTGAGCGTTGAGTAGTCTGAAGTATGTTCGGGTAGCCCACTGACTACCCCCTTGCATTTACATGGACCTCAGTGGGGGCATATTCAGGTACATGGAATGCATGTTTGGCTCCCTAAAAACATGGCCTGAACTAGCACTATGCTTTAGTGTCTATATGAGAATCATGATGGCTGTAGCCATTTTTATAAAACAGGCACCAGAGAACCCAAATATTTGCAAAGTAGACAATAGCCATCTTCTGTGTGGTCTCCTGTTGCCCTTGACTACCTGTTACTCAATGCTTGGTTCTACAACCCTGGCCTGACTCTATGCTCACGATTCTGATCGGATTGCCTCCGACATTGCCATACAGGTATGGGATCCGATTTCCGGAAACCTGTTATCCAGAAAGCTCAATATTTCGAAAAGGCCGTCTCCCATAGACTCCATTATATCTAATTTTTTTTTAAATTATTTCCTTTTTCTCTATAATAATAACAGTAGCTTGTACTTGATCCCAACTAAGATATAAGTAATCCTTATTGGAAGCAGAACCAGCCTATTGGGTTTATTTAATGTTTAGACATTTCTAGTAGACTTAAGGTATGAAGATCCAAATTACGTTATCCGGAAAACCCCAGGTCTCGAACATTCTGGATAACAGGTCTCATACCTGTACTATCAGTTTATTATTTCTGTACCTGATTCTAATTTGTCTTCTCCTTCTTCATATACTTGTCAATATGTGCTGGACGTTACCCAACCCCAGGATCTGTCATCCTTAAAGGAAAACTATACCCCCCAAACAATATAGGTCTCTATAAAAAGATATTGCATAAAACAACTCATATGTAAAACCCTGCTTCATGTAAGTAAACCATACTTTTCTAGTAGTATGTGCCATTGGGTAACTATATATTGAAAACTGCCATTTTAAAAAATAAGGGCCACCCCCTGGGATCATATGATTCACTGTGCACACAAACAAACCAACAAACCATACATGTTAGGTCACACGAGCCAATTAACAGGCAGAGTTGTGTCTTTTGCTTCAACACTTCTTCCTGTTAGAGAGCTGCAGTATTTCTTGTCAGATGATCTCTGAGGCAGCACAAAGACCAGCACTAAATGGTGGCTCAAGGCAAGAGATGTAAAAGGGCAAGATTAACTTAATATATAGACCAGTTTGGTAAGATTCTTTAATATGCCAATTAATATGATGTCAACTATCTGTTGCTTGAGTGTTCATTTTATTGCTATAGTTTTACTTTAAAGGAGAAGCAAACCCCTACCCTACATAAACCCCCCTCCCTCCTTCCCCAAGTGTTACCCTGGGCAAATGCCCTTAACTTTTTACTTACCCCTTGGTGCAGATTCTGGCATCGGAGGTCACGGGCGCCATCTTCAGCCGCTTCAGTAATTTTCGTAATGAGACCGGCGCTTCGGCAATTTTTGTGAGTTTCTGGGCATGCGCAGTTGTCGCGAGACAGAAAATTGGTCCAACTGCGCATGCGCCACTCCGCCGTCTCATTCCAAAGTTTACAGAAGAGAAGAAGATGGCGGCCGTGAACTCCACTGGACAGAATCTACACGAGGGTTAAGTAATTCGATTTTCGGGCTAATTTTTGTGTGCTTTGACTAGGGAATAGTCCAAATTTGAATAGAATTTGAAAAAAATTTGAATATTGAAATTTATCATGTACTGTCTCTTCAACTTTGACCATTCGCCATCTAAAACCTGTCGAATTGCTGTTTTAGCCTATGGGGGACCTCCTAGAACCTAATTGGAGTCAATTGGGAAAAATCGATGTTTTTTTGGTGAAAAACTTCAAATCGAATTCGTTCGAATGTGATATTCCTATTCCATCGAAAACTGACCTATTCAACCAAAAAAAATTCGACTTAATTGGTCTTTTTGAATTCGAAGTTTTGTAGAATTCGAAATTCGACCCTTGATAAATATGCCCCTTAGGCTGGGGGTGAGGAGGAAGGGGGGTCTATGTAGGGTTAGGGGGGTAGGTTTTTTTTTAACTTTTGGGTTTGCTTCTCCTTTAAGGGATTTGCAGGACAAGCTTCTACTTTACTTGACTGTTTATGCAGCAGCGCCCCCGTAGTTGCCAGGGGTGGCAAAAATGCCGCTCCTGGTAACTAAGAGCCGGATTTCCATTTTTCAACCCGGAAATTCGGCTCTTCTAGTGCAGAGAGCACAATTGCGATCTCTGCACTAAGGGCTCTTACTCATGAGCGTTTTACCTGCGCTCCCCTGCGTTCCGTTTTTCAGCGTTCAGCCGCAGGGAGCGCAGGAATAGACGCATTTCATTATTTCAAATGGGGCTGTACTCACACAGGCGCATGTAGGCGCCGAACGCAGGTTGAGACGCAACATGCTGCATTTTTCCTGCGTTCTGCGCCTACACGCGCCTGTGTGAGTACAGCCCCATTTGAAATAATGAACTGCGTCTATTCCTGCGCTCCCCTACGGCTGAACGCCGAAAAACGGAACGCAGGGGAGTGCAGGTAAAAACGCTCATGAGTAAGAGCCCTTAGTGACATTGACCGCCCCTGCCCTCTCCGGCGCTGTAAAGGTGAGGGCGGGGGCGGCAAAAGAAGGCCGCCTCAGGTGGCATAATGGATAGAATCACCCCTGCCTATAGGTATTCATACAAACATCTCCAATGCTATTAGATAACCTAAGCAAGTTTTTTTAGGGTCCACCTGTTGTCCATATTTATTCAACATAACATATTACTACAACATTTAAAATGTCACAACCTTAATGATTAGTACCAGCTTTGATTTCAGCTGTGAATTTGGGCCTATGGTTCTTTTCCCCCTCCTAATACACCAACAATAGTTTACTAGTAAAAAGAGACAGTTAATGAAGCCATTGCTGAACAGGAAAGGAGCAAATGAGTAGGACATCACTTAGCTGTGGTTTTTAGATCTTTATAAATGATCTTCCAAGACTACAGCGCAGATAAGCTAATGAATCATGATCTATATTAATTTAAGGCTGCTGATATGGAAAGATTAATTGAAATGTGCCGTTCTACACAAGTGATGAAGTGGTAACAATTTAATAGGAGACAAGTAGGGTGCAGAAATTACACTTGAAGCTTCATGCATCATTACTATGGGTATTAATATCCTCCACAGCAGCAACAGCATTGATAATCATAATGAAAATCCATAACTACAGAGCAGACATGATTAAATGAAATGCTCTTTACATTCCTGCTGGAAGAGAACATCTCTCTATATTTCCACTCTTCCCACTTGTGATTCTAAAGAGATAAAGGTGATTAAACTGGATGTCTTGTAAACGCTGTCTTTTTTTTTTTAAATAAAAGAATGATTTTCATTGATGTAAAAATTATTATTTCTTTTAAACTTCATTTTAAATTGCTTTAAAAGGCCTTCCCCCCCCCTCTTCTTTTTTCCAGAGAGCTGTAGTAAAGCGAAGAAGAGGAGGTTACATCTTTATTTATAAAAATGATATAAACATGTCCGGCGGGATATAAGCCCGGAGTAATTCACCGACCCGGCTCAGACTAATTAATAATAAATTTAGACAAACACAAATGGAAAATGTATAGTGTGGATGGGTTGTGTGAATTACTCGACCCAGAATCCTTTGCAAGATCATTTTTAATAATAGGCGTGAAAATGAATTTGATAGGGACTTTCTAATGAATGGATCTATTCAAACAAGGGAATTAATTCAGCTTAAAAATAATACAAACAATTATATTAGTGTATCTTAACAGAGGGCACTTTAACAATATTTTTATATACCCGCCCCCCACAAAAAATGCATAAAAACTGTCTGAACTTCCAAAATTACAGTCACAGATATAGCTGATTCCACAGGCAGAAAGGAACCATTTCCACCTTAGGCTCACAGTGTAAAATCACTCCCTCACATTATTCCATTGTAAAGTAATGAATTCTGGGACCTGGAGTTCCTCAGGTTTCCATAGTGGGTGGTGCAAAGATTCTCTGGAAAGCAGATGGAATTCAGGTCCCAGAAGACATCACTCCATAATGGAAAAAATATACAACAAACGTAGGATTAGTTAGCCCTTTAGAATGTATCTCTCCTGCCGTTCTTTTTCAGTCTCTCAGCTGCATACAAAAATGTCGCAAAAACATATATCAATACTTTCTTGTGAAACAGCGCCGAAAGCAAACGGAGAAAGCAAAAAACAGAGACAGAATATGGTGTAGTATTTTCAATTATTCTTATAACACCCTGTGCCGGAAAAACAAAAAATCAAAAAAAATCTAGAATTTTTTTTTGCTAATGTGCGTTCCCCTATAAAGAGACTTTTTATTTTTGTCCCAGAATGTGCGCAGTTAAATTTGGTGTTTTCTGGATCCTTCATCAAATTATTGTAGAAATGCCTACATGATTATATCGCATGTAGTAATAATTCCCAGTGTCCTCCTCTCCTCCGTCAGCCACTGTTAGGCTCCAAGGTAAGGATACAAAATGTGCATAAGTATAATTCTGTTTCATTAAAAAAGTTAAAAACATTTAAAATTTTCAACTCACATTTGTTTACATAGTTTTGGTCACATATAGGTAAGTCTTTAGCAGGTGTCACCAGTTTGAATTCAAAGGAGGAGGTTTTGCCGGCGTCTCTCTCCCTCGTGGTGTCTTCCCCGCAGCTTGCCTGTGACGTCACTTCCGTCTGACGCGTTTCACCGACCCAATCGGCTTGAAGTGTGTATAACTAGTCCTTAAAAAGCGCATCGTCCTTGGTTGCCATGGGATACCTTCCGGTACGCTCCCCCATGAGTTCCACCAGTTTGCTATAGTTCGGATGTCATTTCGGTTTTTTTAATAGTGGGTTACCATAGCAACCTCGCGCACCCTGACAAGTCCTGCATTGGCACTATGGATCTCCCCTCCAGACTCCATGCACACAAATATGCTGTCTTTCTATGCAGATAAACTATTCTATCAGGTTTTACATCAAGGTGGTGGAAGTATAAGGTTCATAGCTCCATAACGGAACAAGGTGAGGGGGAGTTTCATGAACTTGTGAGCCTAAATAGGTGGATAACTAGTCCCGAAGAGCACAGAATCAGACTATCATGTTAAAAATATAGACATTTAGGGGCAGATTTATCAAAGGTCGAAGTGAAAATTCGTATTTAAAAAAATTCTAATTTCGAGCTAATTTTTGTGTACTTCGACTAAGGAATAGTTCAAATTCGATTCGAATTTGAAAAAAATTAGAAAATTAGAATTTTGAAATTTATCATGGAAAAATCAAAGGGTTTTTTTTGGAAAAAGCGAAGGTTTTTTTTGGAAAAATCGAAGGGTTTTTTTTGGAAAAATCGAAGGTTTTTTTTGGAAAAATCGAAGGTTTTTTTTGGAAAAATCTAAGTTTTTTTTTTGGAAAAACCTTGAATCGATTAGATCAAATGAGCTATTACTTTGATTCGCACAATTCGAATACGATCAAAACCCTTTGATTTAATTTTGGTTGGTCTTTTTGAATTCGAATTTCGAAGTTTTTCAAATTTGAAATTTGATCCTTGATAAATCTGCCCCTTATACTTTTTTCTGAAAGTCCAGAGTTCATGTAAAAAAAGTTTACAGTTAGTCATCAATATTGATTTTTTTTTTTGTTTGTTTTTATTTATTAACCGTAGTTTTCTGGCACTTTTCAGAATGCAACTAAAAATCCTTTCAGTTGTTAGAGTCACTGACCCAGGAAACTAAAAGAGAGATTGACTCAGAGGATTCACTTTTATTATTTAAAAAGAAATGTGTCTTTCCTTTTAAGCCATTTATCTAGTATTTTGATTTCTATCTTTTCTATGGCTAATTGGGAAGTTATCCCCAAGCAACCAGAGTATGTACAGAGTATTGTACATAATACATAAGTTACATAAGTACAATATAACAAGCTCCAAAACTGCCTCTTGATATATTTTTTGTATTCTTTGCCTACTTTCATCCAATAGATGGAGACAGAGATAAGCCATTAACTCCTAACTCCTTTATAAAATCAAATGACAACTTAAATTGACAATGATTACTTTGTGCATACGTGTAGTTCTCTCTCCCCCAAATTATTATATTTAATACAAATCTATCAATTGTCTACTATTGAGTTCAAAAACACAAGGGGGTAATTTTCAGACATCTCAATGCAAGAGCATTAAGGCGTTCAAAACAGCACCCTTGGGGGCAGATTTATTAAGGATCGAATTTCGAGTCTATGGGAGTTTCTAAAAACGCCCATAAACTTGAAATTCGAAAAAAACAGCCAATCGAGATTTATTAAAAAATCCCTCCAAAAGCAAAAATTTGATTTTCAAAAGTCCACCAAACAATTCCAAATCAATTGTAGGACGTTCCCCATAGGCTAAAACACAAAATCGTTAGGTTTTAGATGGAAAATTCTAATTCTAATTCTTAAAGAGACAGTACATGATACATTTTGAAATTCGAACTTTGATTTTTTTTTTAAAAAACTCTAATCGAATTTGGACTATTCCCTAGTCGGATTACACTAAAATAAACTTGGAAATTTAAAATTATAATTCGAAATTCAAATTTTCAATTAGACCCTGTTTTATTCAATTCGGTCCTTTTGACTCTATGGGCTTTTGAGGTGATATTAAAGAAACTAAGCTACATATACAAAGCCCAGGGCAGCATGCAAAGTGCAAAAAATTTAAAAGATTTGTGTCCCAAGGAGTAGATGAAGCACAAACACAGCACTGTCCTCACTCCAAAGCCCTGTCAAATCAAAGATGTGCCACGTAAGAGCCTTTAGAGTCCACTACATTATGTAGATTAAGAGGCTGTTCCCCTTTCAAACACCTTTTTCCAGCTCAGACTTTTTTCAATTGTTTTCAATGTTTTATTTTTTCAGTTTTTTCCAAAATTGAAGTTTAACGTTTCTCACTCTTGTGTTTGAGTCTGGCAGCTCAGCAGGGACAAAGATAACAAATGGGTCAACTAATATATCATTTAGAGCAGTTTACAGAGTCGGTGACCCCCCCCCCCAGCTGCTTTAGAAAGACATAAGAAAGTGAAAAATGAAACTTGAAATGGTGACAAAAAGGAAATAAAAAACAATTAAAACATTTTTATTTCCAGTGAACCAGCTAAAACCAGTGTTGAACAACCCCTTGAGCAATCTAGGGGTCACAATGAAAGGCCAATGAAAGGCCAAAGTATAGGGTTGCCTTACAGTGCAGAGCCTCATACCTTACAACGTACAGAGAGCAGTCATTGCCCTGAACTCAAGTGCCCTGGGCAATGGCCTAAGTATTTGTAGACATGGTAGGGAACTTATGGGGAAATGTTATAAAAGTCGATGGTTGGTGCATGGTGCAAGAAATGGGTGCAATCTCACTTTTTTTCTCACCTGCAGGAAGATCTTTGTTCTCCCCATGAATACAGTCCTGACTGTGTTTGGCAGCACTGTATTCATAAAGGACAGGGGGAGGAATATAGGGGTCCCAATCTTGCCCTCTAACTTAAGCACCAAGGAGCACACTTTTGTGCCCCTTAGTGATCTTGCACTGGCATCAGGGGATCAACGTAGTTTAGTTTCACTATGGCAGGGATTGATCATATTTTCTCTGCTATACAAATACATAATAATAATACATATACTACAAGTCCTTTCCTCATGTTACCTAGTCAAACAGAACTGCAGACACACTATTATAATGAACACAAGACACAAACAAATTCTCATATTGCATTCCTAATGTTCTGCACCCCCATATACATATTTTAATAGACTATGACTAGTCAGTGATCTCCATATATAAATACAGATGTGTGACTGTTCCTATGCAGATATATATTGGTGCTGGTCTTAGCCTGAGCACCAATATCATCATCAGACTCCACTGGAATTATGGGTATAAACAGCAGCTGAAATGAAGAATAGACAAAGAAACACAGAGCAAGAGGAGGGGGAGGAGAAATGAAAGAATATTATATATAGATTTTGTTTTGCATCTGTCATTGGGTTCCCATCTCTCATGTGACTGCTTAATCCATCAGAATGCTGTGAAGATAATGTTTTGGGCAAAATAACATGAGAGAAGAGACAGACTCCCAAGGACCAATATCTTTATTGCTAGCAGGATAAACGGATTATGTCAACTATTTTCTGTCACTGACAGCTTTTCTTATTAACCGATTTTATTTTTTAATCTTCTGGGGAAAAAAATATGGTTTTTGTGTCACAAAAAAACGTTGGTCTCATCTAATTCTGCCCTCAAACAAACAGATTTCACTTAAATCCCGATGCAGAAGAATGTGAAATAAGTTAGAAACACAGGGAAGAGTTTGGGCAGCTTTTGTGTTAGGAAAGTGCTCTATTAGGCAGCTGGTTGTGGTGTCCTGGAACAGCGAGAGGAGATGAAAAACCGCAGGACAGGGAGAATGGTTTTAGAGAAAGGGAGGACATCACAATTGTAGAATTCATTAGAAAAATGGCAACACAATGTGCAACATACTAAAGAGCCACTAAGCCTTCAGTAAAGATGTATATGTTGCAGGGATTCTCGTTGCTTTTGTATAGATGTAATAACGTTTTTTAGAGAGCCTGCCTGGCTCATGACCTAGCTTTCTCTCTGACTTCTATTCAAAGCTGCGCAAACCACCTTCCCCACCACCATAAGTCCCTTGCACCATGATCATGGTTTGTAAGCTATAAGCAGCAGAGCTGAGGTGTGTGACCAAATATGAAAAGGGAATGACCAAGGTGGAAGAAAAAACCTGACTCTAAAGGTAATTGCATCAACGTGTGCTCCTTGCACATCTGGATAGTGGCACTCACCCCTCATTCTGCTTCCTGCTCTAAATTTATTGCACTAATAGAAGTAAATCTAGAACAACTGGGCTTGCTGAGAAATCATTGAAGGTGTTTCTACTACTCATCAAGAAGCTTCTTCACATCAACTGACTGGTACTGGAGGTACTCAACATATAAACTCTTCCAATAATCCAATAACAATGGTGCAATGTGTAACTATTCAGAGAGGTGACAATTGAAACAGAGGTTGCGATTTTTGGGAGGTTACTATGGACTGGTACTGGAGGTACTCAACATATAAACTCTTCCAATAACCCAATAACAATGGTGCAATGTGTAAATATTCAGAGAGGTGACAATTGAAACTCACAGAGGTTGCGATTTTTGGGAGGTTACTATGATAGAATTACCAGGGTGTCAGTCAACTCATAGAAACAGGTGTTACTTGTTACATGGTACCATTGTGATTGGATCATTGTTAGTGTGCTTATGCCGAGAACTTCCTAGGCCAGTCAGTTGAACTGAAGAAGCTGCTCAGATGAATATTGAAACGTTTTCAGTGATTACTCCAATTGCTATTGATTTACTTCTACTAGATATACCATGACCTGGATGAATGAATACCTTCATAGACATACACTTATTGACACAGAGGAGCTCAGAACGTCTGCCTTGGAGCCAGGGCCACCATCAGGAGGGCACAGGGGGTACAACTGTACCGGGCCCGGGCATGAAGGGGGCCCGGCTGTGCTGCACTTTTTGAAAGAGCCGGGTCCTCCTTGACAGCACTGAAGCCATGCCGCCCGAACCGCTGAAAAGCCGAAGTCACGGAATGGCAAAAAAGACATGGAAACAGACGAAATTGAAGGTCTGAAGCCTGAAGCAGTGAAAAGACCCAAGTCACGTAAGTAGACAAAATTTAAGTCCTGAAGCGGTGAAAAGACCAGAAGTTGCAAAAACAGACTATACTGAAGTCCTGAAGCGGCGAAAAGGCCAGAAGTCACAAAAGCAGCCAACAATCGAAGTTCTGAAGCAGCGAAATGACGAAAGGAGGTGAAGTTGAAGAACTGAAGCCACAAGTTCAGTTCTACTGAACAACAATGTGTGTTTTTATTTTTAATCCCCTGGTCATCAACGTATTATTTTAATACTCTATAGGCCCCTGCCACCAATGTTTTTTTAAAAGATATTCTCTGGGGCCCCAATTTTTTTTAACTTGTAAGGGGGGCCCTGGCACCAATGTTTTTATTCTCCGGGCTCCAATTGTTTAATACATCCTATACCTGTATATTCTTTAGTTCCAAAAAGTTCACAAGACACTTCCGTGCTTGAATGGAAAAGTGAATTTTATTTTACTCCCATGGCTCCTTCTTACAAAGTTCTGACAAAATCCACTTATCTATAATGCTCATCTAAATGCTACACTAAAACATGGGTTATTCTAGGTCTAATTTAGTTGTTAGATATAAAATCGCTCAGTGAATAAGAAACATCTAAATTTTAAAATATATTAAAATATGAAATCTGAACATCTAAGATAGTGGTTGTTAAATATTTGGTCCAAGCCATCTTTGGATGCTAAAACTTTAATCAGGGTCTCTCTTAGTTCATAACAAGTTTACAGATATTGGAAAAAACATTGGTATATTAGCTATGGTTTCCATCTCTTGGCTTCAGAAAAGCTGGGCAGGGGATGTAGGTGGTGATGTTATGGGACAGGAGATTGACATTGAATGAGATGTCAGCGGGGTGGGCTATAACTTGGTGATCGAAAACTGCCCAATTGCGACTTCAGTCTAGGGGAATCCTGCCCAGTTTTCTTAATTTGGAGAACCGGGTAGACAGTTTTGACCTGGGCAGACCTTCTGAAAACTGTGTTGTCTGGCTCACAACCTTACTGGTGGCAACTGTAGTATCAGCTCTTCAGACATTATTCCAAGAATATGTGCTACAAAGTGTCCATCCCAAACCTCATCCAAACAAGCCTTTAGACTGAGCAGTCCCACGTTTCTACATGAGATGTAACTGACAGGAATTGCTCAGTAACCCAAAAGTCAGTTTTCCTGAGTGTTCAGCATCAAATTTCCAAGTGAAGTTTCTACATGAGATTTTACTGTCTGGTGGTGGGAATTGCTCAGCAAACCAAAAGTCAGTTTTCCTGACTAGTGGTGGGCAAATTTGTCCTGTTTCGCTTTGCCGTAATTCACGAAACGGCGGAAATTTTTTTTCTACGCAAATTTTTCATCGGTTAATTTTCGTGCCACTTTTGCAAGTGTATTCACTGGCAATGAACCGCAGACATTCACAGCGAATTCTATTTATTCAGCTTTCACTATTCCTGCCAGCAACAGCATCTCCTATAGACAGAGCATGTCCTATTTACAAGAATGAGAAGCAGCTGTCAGTAAACACATTTTCATAGCATTGCGTCTCCCTGAGAGCACCGTGGCAATTAAAATAGTGCATTTGCCATAGGCCTTATGTGCTACAATCAGGGTTGTTTTCCCTACTGTAGAGGGGAAGTTATTTGCTATATACACTAGTCTTCAGGCCAGGGCCAATTGTATAGTTAAAGAAAATGTAAAATGCAATTCAAGACAATACAGACAAGGAATTCTAATGCTGAAATGGAACCAATTGCTAATTGGAGAAAAGCCCATTTTTGTGCCACTTAAATAGATAAATGAGAGGCAGGGGTATCTTATCAGCAGAACAGCCAGTTCTTGAGAGTTACCTACTTAATAGCCCCTATTTTTCTTACTAATTAGTTGCGAGAGAAAACGAATGAAGAAATGAATGGCCTTAATTGTGCCCCATCACAGATGGTGCATTCTGGGCTGGTTCCTGGTATTTGCTAGATGAAGAGAAAGCAGTGACGTGCCATCAATCTGCACAGGACAAGACATTTATAAAAGGAGATGAGCCTCAGACAAAAATATAATATATATACATATCAAGATACTTATATATTGAGCACTTGCTGTAAATGCTGCTTATGCCAAAGTATACTAATCACAAAGACATATTAGCGGGAACGTTATCTCCTAGGACCGATGCGTACTAATAACTATCACATATTTAATGAGTCCTTTTCTACTGGGACCAGTGTGTATCACTGACAGTCCTTCTCCCAAGGGGCTAATGAGTATTACTGACAGCAATATTTAAGTGTTAATTCCCTTTTTGTGAGTTTTAGCGAGCACAACGTATCTGAGAACTAATTCATGTGCAAGAGAGTTTATATTAAAGCAAATCTCCCAGCTTAACCAGTGAAACCAGTCAAAATTGAAAGTTGCTTAATCTGGGGGCATTAAATAGGGGTTGAAGCAGAAAAAAAAAACATTCACCACCCTCTATCTAGCCTGTTTTGGGGATTCTGTTATATATTTCTATTACATGGCCCTTTTGTCTCCAGTTTATAAAAAAGGGGAACCTTAAAACCCATTTGATTAAAGAGTGAGACTCTACTAATGTATGAAACACAGTATATCCATTATCCATGCTGAGTTTGTTGACATTAAAAAAATGGAATTGATCCTTTATTTATAGATAATATGACAGGTTCATAGAATAGGTTCTATAGAAACCTATAATGGCCACACTGAACATTCAGATCATCTTATAGGCGATTCAGCATTGGAATGAAGTGCATATGGGTTTACGAGCTGCCACCAAATTAAGAAATCACAATTTTAAATGACTGCCCTCCGCCCTGTCGTAATATTAAAATCCTGGCTGGTTGGGTTTATTTTCCAAATAGGAGTTTTTTGATAGTCAATGCTGAATCATTTTAAATTTGCCCATCCATGGGGCAAATTTACTTACCTGCGAAAATTCACCAGCGCTGGCTTCGCGCACATCGCAACACTTCGCCAGGTGTAAATTCGCCTGGACAACGCTAATTCACGAAGATCAGAAGTTGAACACATGGTACCGAACGCTTGCAAACTTGCGCTAGCGAAAATATGCTAGCGTTGGCTAATTTGCATACGGCGTGCAGATAAAGTACAATGCCCGTATATACTGCAGCAAATACATTACACTACACAAGGCCAGGGAACCTTAATAAAATTATATAGAGTTGTTATATTGCCCTATACATGTGCCCACAGTATAGTTGCCATATGTTATCAAATGTAGGTGGGAAGGAGGGTACCCCCCAAAAAAATGTTGTTCTTTTTCAGCCTATCACCCTGTAAAAAGTAAAAGACGCCAGCATTTTTTGGGACTTGGAAAAAATTTAGACAAAATTTCAAGTAAGTCCTATCGACTCTATTGCACTTTGCCTGGTCTGAGTTGGTGAAGGCAAGTCTGGCAATAGAGGTAGCGCTCAGTAAAATCTTAGTAAATTTGCGTAGTAACGCTCTTTTGCCAGAGCAAAAATCCTGGCGTAAGAGTGCGAAGTAAATTGGCAAAGTGCCAAAATGACTTCATGCTGGCGAAAATTCGCCAGCTTTAGCCACTGCGTCCTTTAGTAAATTTCCCCCCATGTTTGGCTTAATTGCACTATTTTCCACTAAAAAGCCGATGGGCTTATAGATTGAGCAACTAAAAAACTGGACACTGTATAATATAAGTTAGAAGAAAAAATCATTCTCCTTCTACTGGAAAATTATTTTTTTCGCTGCAATGCTTCATGGTTAAAAATAGGGATTTTCCCCAAATAACTCGCTCAAGTCATCTAAATGTGTACAAGTCCCCACGGCACAGATTCTCCTTGTGAAGTATGCGTCTAGTTGTCAGTTCATCATTCAGTTTAAATGATCTATTATAAATTGACACGTGAGAAGCCCATCTTGATCTAGGACACCAGCAGCGACACTATCCTTATGTCTTGGCTCATAGCCAGAGCCCACCAAATACAAAACATGAATGAAATAAAAACTAGTGCATCTTACTGTAATATCACATTGGGGGACCAATAATAAACAAAAATATTTGACATTTGTGTTTTCTTTGCAGAATATAGGTTGCCAATAAATAACCAATTTAACTCAGTACAGCTGTCTCTGTTCAGTTTACTCTTGCTTTTAAGTGACTGGATCATTATATTTATTATTTAATTTGCCTGTTTTATCTGCTTTACATTGACAGACTCACAGGTAGATTAGATAGAGATACAGTTAGCTGGCTTGTTAGATAGAAAGAAATATTACAGTAAAAAGTTATACCCTCTAGGTGCTTAGATGCAAACTTTACCCTTTGAAACATTTTGTCATGAATAAAAATATACATTTGAAATGCATTATTGATTTCAACATGATATACCTTATGTAATTCCTTGCAGATCCCTGATTAAATTTGCTGTTCAACAGAACTCTTGGGCCAAAGGCTAAGCATGAAGCCAGTAGGGCTTGGGTTTAGGGAAGAATCTTCCATTTATTTGCAATCAGACACAGAAAACCTGCATAGTGGCTGAAGGACAGACAAACAGACACAGCGTTCTATAGCAATTACATTTATAAATGACTTACGACTTTACTGCATATTAGAATGTTGCTTAAAATTCAGAGCCGTGGAGTTGGAGGCAAATTTGGATATTCGGAGTCAGAGTCTTCATTAATGGTGGTCACTGACCCCATCTAAAAATCATATGCTTTGTAAGGCTACAAGTTTATTGTCATTACTATTTTTGTTACTCGTCTTTCTATTCAAGTCCTCTCCTATTCATATTCCAGTCTCTTATTCAAATCAATGCATGGTTGCTGGAAATTGCAAACTGAAGATCTACTGAAGAAGGAGAGCTGGTGCCAGTAACACCAAAAATGAAATTGTTTTAAAGTAATTAACTTTAGTACACTAGTAAAAGCTGTGCGTTTGCTTCAGAAAGACTACTAAAGTTTATATTAACAGGCTGCTGTGTGGCCATGAGGGCAGCCATTCAAGCTGGAAAAAAAATGAGAAGAGGCACAGGTTACATAGCACATACCTGATAAGCTCTGTCCAATACAATGGTGATTTATCTACTATGTAACCTGAGCCTTTTCTCCTTTTTTCCAGTCTGAATTGCTGCCCCACAGCTACACAGCAGCTTATTTGTATTAACTATAGTCAGGGCCGGAACTAGGGGTAGGCAGAGTAGGCAAGTGCCTAGGGCGCAAAGCTTGAGGGGCGCCAGGCACGTACCTTTCACTACCTATCCCTAGTCCAGCTGATTGAGTGCCGCTCTTCTCCAGTACATGCGCCGCTTTGTGCGCATGCGCACATGAGGGGGAGAGCGTACCTGGAGAGGTCAACCGCTTAGTGCGCATGTGCGCGCCTCCTATGTGTGCGAGTAGTGCGCATGTGCGCGCACTTCCTATGTGTGCGGTGGAAGGGGCGTCACGGCTGGCTGGGTTGCCTGGGGCGCCCGGCCAGCATGGCCCGGCACTGACTATAGTTAAACGCCCCAGTTTTACCAGGGCAGAGCAACAGTACATTATATTTTAATTTGATACACTTTCAGTTTTTGGTATTACTGTTCCTTTAAAAAGGAGGAGTCGGAGTTGGAGTCGGAATTGGAGTCGGAGTTGGAGTCGGAGTTGGAGTCAGAGTCATAGGTACCGTAAACTGAGAGAACACTAGAGAGTGTGTGACTTTAAGAGACATTCTCCATTTTTTCTTTGAATTTAAATATGTTTTGCATCTTGTTTTCTATTGGTCATGTCTCCTATAAATATCTACTTCCTGGGAGGTACAGTTAGCCCATGATTAAGTGCCCAAATCTACAATAAATATTGTATTTTAAACTCGTTTTTGGTGGCCCTTGTGACATTTTTAGTGCCCGATATCCCTCTTGTAGTTTGTCCCCATAAACTGAGGAGTCAGAGTTGGAGTTGAAGGATTCATGGACTGACTCCACAGCTCAGTTAGAATTATTTTTTTTTTTCAATATGCAAAAACCACCCCAATTTTGGGTGATGATCCCCAGTAAGAGAGAGACTCCATATGACCTGGGGCCACTTATCTCAACCACATTATAATAAATCTATGCATAAACTGAACCTACCACACTTGCAACATTCTCGCCCACTGTAAATTCATTTTCTTTGCCAGTAAAATAAATGATCACGTATTCCAGTGTAAATTAGGCAGAAAAGAAATTCTCGTTATAGGTTACTTAAACGGTAAGAAACAAAATGAGCAGCTCTCGCACACACATTAGATATTACATTACAGCTACACAGCCATTTAACCCTCCGAATTAAAAAAACAGATTCCAGAAGAGTTTCCTTAATTAATCTGGTAAGGGATTATACAGCACAAATACTCATTCCCTACTTATTAAATATCACTGTTCATCCACCACTCCATATTGCCTCCGGATAGAAAGAGGAATTTAAATGTAAATTTTTGTGTTGAAAAATGTATTCTTCTGCGCATTACAACAATCTAATACTTTATTTTGACATGATCTACTTGAGGGCAAAATAGGTTCTGCATTTTAATTCGGAGCTGTTTTGTGTCAGACGTACGAGAGCAGAGCTCTGGCTGTGTTTTTGAGAAGTGTTATTATACTGGCCAGGAATTGGGAGTGTTTATGATAAGTGCTGGGAGAAGAGACCGGTGGTTTCATGCAGTATCTCTGCTACAGATGCTAATGTAAATCAAATAAACCAAGCCCGCAGGTACTTTCTGAAGCCTGATCTCCATAGCATACCACTGTGCCTACAGATAGAAGAAATTGTCACTTTCTCCACAGCCCAATATTAATGGGAAAAAGTTTTGCCGGGTATATATTTTATTTTATATTGATAAAGGGACAATTATGTTAAAACTGATCTTGCTCTTGTAGAAATGAAGCTTCAGCAGTGAAAAAAAAGGGTTTGTGGGACATTTAGTAAAGCTAAAGAAATATTATGTTTATGTTCAAAAGCTATTTGTTGGTTGATCTTATATGAAGCATAGTAAATTAGGTTGAAAAAAGACACATGTCCATCAAGTTCAAACTTTTATGTCTTTATATAATCTGCATAATTGCTAGTTGATCTGGAGGAAGGCAAAAAAAACCTTTTTGAAGCTTTTCCAATTTTCCTGTCTAACTCCAAGATGGTAATTGGACCAGTCCCTGGATTAACTTGTACTATGAGCCATTACCCTGTATTCCTTCACTTGCTAAAAAACTGTCCAACCCTTAAAGCTATCTAATGTATCAGCCTGTACAACTGATACAGGGCAATCTCTTATAGGAGAACTAACCCCCCCTCACCATAAGCCCCCCCTAAACTTCTAGGCATTGCCCTCCTCCCTTCTGCTTTAGAGTTAAAAAAAACTTTTAAAAATGTCTCACCCTTAAAAGCAGAGAAGAGCAGCGGAGCTCCCAGTCACCATCTGCTGGCTCTTCGTATAGTCACCAGGTCTCAATGTCAATTTGCACATGCGCAGTTGAAGCAGATTCCTGACTTGGCCCAACTGGGCATGCTCCGGCAGGCTTTGTGTTGGCGAAGAGTTTTGGTTTGGTTTTGCATCCTCATCATGTGTCAGGAGGTTTTGCTCCTCTGTCTTTGCAAGCTTCTGAATACTTTCTTGGAACCCACTTTAGATAGCATGTCTACCTAACTCCAGCATGCTTTGACACAGTGAATTGTTATTGCTATCTTTTTGAGGGGTAAAATTATAATAAAGGACTTTACTTCCCAATTTTTTTTTGTCATTTTGGTGCAAGAGTGCATTTCTTCAGAGAATTGACAAAACCATTTTTCTTCCTTCCATTTTCGACCAGGAAATTTTCTTTCAGTCAATGTGAGCCTCTTTTAAATCTTCAGACTATTACCTTGCACTGTTATTATGTTAAAGGGATACTGCCATGGGAATTTTTATTTTCAAAACACATCAGTTAATAGTGCTGCTCCAGCAGAATTCTGCACTGAAATCCGTTTCTCAAAAGAGCAAACATATTTTTTAATATTTAATTTTGAAATCTGACATGGGGCTAGACATATTGTCAGTTTCCCAGCTGGCTCCAGTCATGTGATTTGTGATCTTATAAAGTTCATTCACTTTTTACTGCTACACTGCAAGTTGGAGTGATATCACCCCTCTCCCCCCCATCAGCCCATCAGCAGAACAATGGGAAGGTAACCAGATAGCAGCTCCCTAACACAAGATAACAGCTGGATCTAAGAACAGAACTCAATAGTAAAATCCAGGTCCCACTGCAACACATACAGTTACATTGAGTAAGAAAAACAACAGGCTGCCAGAAAGCAGTTCCATCCTAAAGTACTGGCTCTTTCTGAAAGCACATGACCTGAGATGGCTCCCACACGTCAATTTTACAATATAATAATTGGACATGCTATTGGGATAATTTTTGCTGGGAGTTCTATGGGTTCTGTGGGTGCAGTGGTAACAGGGAGCATATGCATATAGGGACAGATCACTTGTGCATTTTGCATGATATATGAGTGCAGATAACTGGATATGCAGGAGTAGCACTGAATTGGTTGGTGTATTTCCAGTGTATGCATTTTGAACACTGGCTAAGGCCTACTTTTTTTGTATATATGGGATCTATTTGTCTATGGTTAAATTAACCACTTTTTGTGCAGATAGGCCAGCAGTAGCTATTTGCAGTTCAGTGCAGAATTGTATTGTCTTGTCACTTTCAAATTAATTACTGATAATTATTGTATTATGGATTATGGATGTACACTCGGGGGCAGATTTACATAGGGTCGAATATCGAGGGTTAATTAACCCTCGATATTCGACTGCCAAATGTAAATCCTTCGACTTCGAATATCGAAGTCGACGGATTTACCGCAAATTGTTTGATCGAACGATTTTTCTTCGACCTAAAAATTGTTAGAAAGCCTATGGGGACAGTACTTCGACTATCGAATGGTTGACTAGTCGAACGATTTTTAGCTAGAATCGTTCGATCCGAAGTCGAAGTCGTAGCCGAAGGTCGAAGTAGCCAATTTGATGGTCGAAGTAGCCAAAAAAACATTCGAAATTCGAAGATTTTTTTCTTCTATTCCTTCACTCGAGCTAAGTAAATGGGCCCCATATTGTAACATTATTATTTAACAACTGAATTGTCCCCAAGATTCTGTGGCTATTTCAGTGGCATGACTGTGTACTAGTAATGGATAATTTTTGTTTGCTTGATCTGGGGATCAGGGGGAAGGGTTACTGTAGAGAATACCTGCATGGACTCCCTGCATTGGGAAAGCAAAGCCTCTCTTATGACAACCAGTCATTATAAATAGAATTTATCCATTAATTAGTGCCATGCACTTAAATATCTTCTATATGCTGTATTATCTGCTAACATTGATGTATATTGATTTGTACTAACACCAGCCAATTATAAGGATGATATACAGCAATGATCCCTAACCAGTTGCTCGTGAGCAACATGTTGCACACCAACCATGGATGTTGCTCAGAGTGGCCTCAAAGCAGGTGCTTATTTTTCAATTCCTGGCTTGGAGGCAAGTTTTGGTTTTTAAGAAATCAGGTGTACTGCCAAACAGAGTCTTCTGTAGGCTACCAGTCCACATGGGGGCTACCAAATAGCCAATCACAGCCCTTATTTGAAATCTTGAGGGACCTTTTCATGTTTGTGTTGCTCCCCAACTCTTTTTACATTTGAATGTGGCTCATGGGTAAAAAATGTTGGGGATCCCTGATATACAGTATGCCTCTAAGGAGTTCTGTAAATATATAAATATGGGAAGCTGTGGGGAATAGGATTCTTTTTTTTCTTTTTATTTACCCTTAGCTGAGCATCAACCGTTATTTATAATGCTGAAGGTAGCTTGCCTTCATACATGCATGACCCATATAACGTTAAAACCAGTTGACACACCAAACAAATAGAGAAAACCAACGTTCAAGAATTTGTCTCCATGGATTGATTACTCTTGATTTTAAAGGGGCTCATGTGAATTACAGAGTACAATAGGGATATGAGCAGTTACGCTTATGTGGGATTTATATATTTCATCTTGAATTGTAGTGGTTGATGTTTCTATATATTCCCAGGAAGATGCCTTCTTCTCTCAGTAATTAGTACCGAATTTCACAAGGTGTAGAAACAATTAAGTAAAAACGGCTCTTCAAACTAAATTTATTCCACAAAAACACTGTCATAGGCAGGCACTTGTTAAGAAGAAGACAATGAAATGATAGCAATGGCCTGCAGGTGTCAGAACTCAGCGCAAGTATCTGATAAAGTTAATAGAGTAGTTGAATTTTTCTAGTCATTAAATAAACGTAGAAAATCCAGCTGGAGGCTTTGGTTAATCCATCTCTGAATATGTTAATCAGCACAATCAGTAACCTATCCTCCAAGGCACAGTGACACTGGCTGGGCTCCTGCCTCTGTTGTTATTGGCTTCTGCGATTCAACCTCACTCTTCTGTTCTCTCTCTTAGTTATCTATAAGGCAGTTCTCGTCTTTGCAGGTTGTAATAGAATGGAACAGATAAAAATGAGAGGCTTAATGTCAGCCCAATACTGGGCCATGCTGAGTGTATTCGAAGCACATTCCAGCTTAGGAGCTGTTCCTGCATCCTGCTGTAAGGCCGGATTAACGTGGTTACGTTAATAAGACACAAGTAAAATCTGCAATCATTTAAAATTAACTCTCGCTTTCATCCTCATGTATAATTTAAATATTTCGGCTTTTATGTAAATTCTGAAGCTATTTGTGGCGAGGGATGCAGGAGCTGGTTGCAGAAAATTGTACCCTCATTTTGACAATGTGCATATTTACAGGTACCATCTCCTCCAAAGAAAACCATGCGGATCATGGCAAACCATGACTACTTCTTGTTGAGGTGCTGCTGATCTTTTTGTGCTATATGTACAACCAGCTGCATTTAAAGAACACCTCAGCCTCCTAGTACCTTAAAGCAACTGTAACACCATCAAATTAAGGTGTATTAAATGAATGAGAATATAATGTACTGTTTGTACTGCACTCGTACAATTGGTGTGTTTGCTGCGGAAACACTACTAGAATTTATAGCAGTGCTGTCCAACTTCTGTGGCACAGAGGGCTGAACTTTTTCTGCCCTACATAGTGGAGGGCCGATAATGGAAGCCAGTGTTGACCACTCTCTGTTTTTAAACCACACCCACTTTAAACCACACCCATGTTACCTCAAGATCATGTCCACATTAATTTTGGTAGTACACAAAAAACCCAAATGGTTGGTGCCCACTGCAGGGATATCACTTATCACTCATAGGTAAAAAAAAGTTAAGACATACCCTTAAATCCATATGCCTCCTTATCCCCTGTGAATAACACCGCATCACCAGTACATGATTAAACACCTTAGGGGCCCCTTATAATAATTTATTTTCAAATGCCAACAAACCCCCAGAACAAATACCAGGCTTATATTCCACAGGCAGAGCAGGACACATACAGACAGGGAGCATATGGCAGCATAACAGAGCAAGAGACAGGGAAACCTATCTGGACCACTCTGTACTACATACAGTGACTCAGTGCTGGTGCCTCTTTACCATTTTGTATATTGACATCCACAGCTACATGTTGCAAGATAAACAATTCCCTTGGATGTACAATTAAAGTAGCTTTATCGTATAGTTTTTACCTGTATTTGTACTGTTAAATTCTTTAGCAATTCCTTGTCAGTACCTACGAATTGCTAAAAAATGTAACAGCACATTTAACAATTATGATTTGAGGTGTTTGTAATTAATATCCCCTGAACGGGTATACCACTTAAAGAGGGACGATATCTGAACTGGTTATTTATATACCCAACTCTATTTATTTATTTATGTATCTCCATACATGTGTCGATTCATGGCTTGATGTGCTTTACTTTAGGGTTAATGTTTTTAGGGGCGGGTTTAAAGGGTATTTAACCCTTTGCATATGGATGGATCATGTGATCGCTTCTGAGGAAGTGGCGAGAAGCCACGAAACCCGTCGATCGTGCGATCCATAATGTTGGGATGAGTTGGAATTACTATGGAATTTTAAAGATGGACCATTAAAGGTGATATTTACTAATTATTTATACTCTCCTGTTTTTTTTTTTTTTTGCTCCATGTGTATTTGGACATTATGGATCACAGGTGTGAACAATACGGGGGGGATAGTCTGAATATGAGGTTTAAACAATGCAAGGGCCAGTTAATCTCTGTAGTGATACCATTTAAAGCAAACACAGCAGGTAGGTGGGGGAGCCACACTTTAATGTAAATTGTCCCAGGCATTAAAATTGTCGCTGGCGTCAAAATTGTTGGCAGGTTCAAAATCGACACCAGCGTCAGAATTGGCGCTTCACAAATTTTTTGTTGTTTGCGAATTTCGTGGGACAAATTTGCCCATCATTTATTATAAATTGGCTTCTAGTATATTACATAACATTTCCTTCTTTTAATGTTATATTTAATTTCTCTTAAAACCTTGGGGCCCAGCATCAAAATTTTTGTTTTTCTTAGCTTGCGAATTTCACGGTAAATTCTCAAATTTTTCCATGAAATGGGACAAATTTTCCGATCACTGATTATAATTTGGCTTCTAGTTAATTAACATTTCTCTCTTTTAATGTTATATTTAATTTCTCTTCTCTTGAACAACTTTAAGCCTTTCTATGCTATAATGCAGACAATCGGTGTTCAAACCTCTATGGGGTTCTATATAACCTTGGGGCCCAGTAGCTTTTAGTTATGTCACTTGCAAGTAAAGCAGCCTGTAATAACGACTGGTAGTTTACATGAAGGATTTTAACTTTAGCAGCTATCTGGTTGTTAGGAACCAGTTTAATCTAGCAGCCAGGCAGCTGTTTGAATATAAATAGAGGAGAGCCCAAATATAAAGATAAGTAAAGAAAAGTAACAATAACAATAGAACAGTAGTCTCACAGAGCAATAGGTTTTTGGCTTCTGTGGTCAGTAACCTCGAGGGTCAAAAAAAGAATGCAAATCATTTAAAAAACATAAAAAAAGACCAACTGAAATGTTGCTAAGAATATGCCATTCTTTAACATGAAGCTAAACCACCCCTTTAAAAAATAGCTGCAATAAACATGCAATAAAATGTGGGATCACATCACACTAGGGACATAGTTAATTGGACTGGAAAAAGTTCTGTTCCTCTAGTCCCGTGATCCCCAACCAGTGGCTCTTGAGCAACATGTTGCTCATAAACCCCTTGGTTGTTGCTCCCAGATGCTTCAAAGCAGGTGCTTATTTTTGTATTCCTGGCTTGGAGGTAAGTTTTGGTGGCACAAAAAACCAGGTGTAATGCCAAACAGATCCTCCTGTTGGCTGCCAGTCCACATAGGGGCTACCAGATAGCCAATAACAGCCCTTCTTTGGCATTCCAGAAACGTTTACAAGCTTTTGTTGCTCCCCAACTCTTTTTACATTTGAATGTGGCTCACAGGTAAAAAAACAAAGTTGACATCCCTGCTCTAGTCTGAAGGGGTGACCTCTGGTGCGGTGATCCTTTTTATGGAAAAAAAGATCCCAGCTATCAGTCTATAATTCCCTCTATTCTACTCGTACAGAGTACTCATGTTCCCTCACAAGTGCTTTTTTTCTCCAGGGAAAACAGCCCTTGACCGTCTATCCTCATAGGCAAGGAGCATTTTGTGGCATATTGTTTCTACCATATGATATATTTAAACAGTGGCCATTTACTTAGAATATGATATACTAAATATTTTCCAGTACAACTTGTATAAATGTTCATGTTTTGAGTGGATCTTAATACAAGTTCATCTGTAACATGTGGCAGTGAGAAGACCCAATGCACATTGTTTAGTATTGTTATTGTGTTGAGTGTCATTTATTCACTTATTGAGCGGACACTTCACCAATTCGTATATTCCCTTAGAACCTGCCATGCTGGTAAAGTCACCTGAGGCTTTTCCCTGCCACCATGGACCCCTTTTAACACTAAGAGACACGCATGTACTTTTTTTCTCTCTTTTTAAAAATCCATTTCATTTGATTTTATTTCTGCCTATGAAACAGAGAACTGCAGATTGAAAGCATTCAAGGGCCATTGAAAACGGGAAGAAAAGAGACCCTCTGAGTTTTATTAGAAATAAAGATCCGCAATAAAAATCAATTTCTGCCTCTTTATGCAGTTTAAATGACAAAGTAAGAAACCATTGTGGCCCAGCAAAGTAATTCAGCAGAGGGGAGAAGGGATGCGACCTGCAGTTGGCAGATTTAAATGCGATATGGTCTCCCTAGATAATAGGACAAATGCTTTATTTTCACAGAAGGAGGGGTTAGAAACGGAAGAGAGAACTATCTCTGATTTTTCAGGAAACTGAGCTAAGTTTTCACTTGAGAATTATTACGGTCACAGATATGGAACTGTCAAGGGATTATGGGAATATTTAGGGCAGACTCCTTGGATATGAAAATCTTTTTTCTACCCCAGGGCTTCTACTGTAGTTCCCTTATATTTAAAATTGCATTCTGCAAAGTCAAGTGGCATAAAGCTGTATGTAGAAATATAGTGACCCATGATTAATATATTCAGGATATTGCCTTGCGCTTCACTGATGCAGGTTGTTTTGGCCAATTTTAAAATCACTTCCACTAATTACTCATTGGATTGCTCCATATCCATATTTGTTTTTATATTTTTCTGCAAATCTTAAATCAACACCTTCATTTATTGATTTTTATTTTATTTTTTTATGTTAATTGAGCAGGACAACAAATCTGTCTCTATGTGAATCAGCACCCTATGCAGAAACGGAAGTGGAATTACTTTTATTTATTATGACAGTATTAAACCAGATAAAACAATACATAAAGCAAGGACAATGGTGCACATAGTGATTTTAAGTGTTTTGCTATCCAGACGATTAGTGGCTCCATGGATGGAGTAAATGTATTTTATTTTGAAGGCAATCTTCTGGCTCATACATCAGGTGACTGTCATCAGGAAACACCAACTGCCACCCAGTTATCACAAGAATGTTGCCAGCCATGACACTGAGCAAATTGCTTGAACCAAAATGTGCCACGATTTGCTATGCGTTCCATTATCTAAAAAGGCCACCATGGACAGAAATACACTTACTACAAGGGAATAAAAATGCTTATATGTGTGTTTTCCCATTCATGCTATAAGAAAAATTAGGGTGTGGTCTCTGCTATAAAGTGTGCGGTTTATGACCCAAATAAACTCACCTCTATGGATGCCAGACTATATAATCTGGGCAGAAAAGACACTGTGGTTATTGTTAGAGAATTTTAACATAATAGGCAGACTGGGGGGGGGGGTTGACATCTCCCTTAAAGAAAGAAATGTAAATGCATCAAGGACCAATCTATTTGAATTAAGTCAGATGTAAGAAAATTAATAGGAAGGAAGAGGGAAGTACAGGTACTTAACAATTACAAGTCAGAGGGGACAGATGCATCTTTTAGTACCTATAAACATTATATCATGGTTTATTACAACCAAGATGGCAAATAAATGGCTTATGAATGTCTTTAACTGAAAAGTTCTTAAATTTTATTTTTTTACTTATATGAATATAAATTATAAAGATGCTGGTTGACAATATGGCTCCACTAATACAAAAATAAAAATAGTTTGGCTATAGCTAATGTTCATAATCATTTATTTTCTGAAGTATATACAAACGAGGAGTTTCGGAGCTCACTGTGTAAAAATAAAGATGACAGTCACATAAATAAAACAAGTTGGTACTTAAACATTTAAGCAAATTTACACCTTCCACTACTTACAGGGCTTAGTTCAGTTTTAGTTGCAGATTATTTCCGAGTTTCATCTGATACTTAAAACAATATGATGCACAAGCTCAGCCTGGCAATTATAGGCCTGTAAGCTTGACATCTGTAGTGGTAAGGTTTAGATATTGTATTCAAGGTTATGGAGAATGGCATGGCAAGTAGGAAACAGTATGGATTAATGAAGGACAACTCAGGTGAAACAAATGTACTTGTTTTTATGATGTAGTAATATGGACAGTGGAATTTTAGTCGATTTTACCTATGTGGACTTTGCCAACATTTCTGATATAGTGTCGCATAAACATATGCTTTCTAATCTGTCTGTTTGCCTTGGGAATGATGTTTATGCATGGATAGGAAACTGGCTAAACCATATGAACAGAGAGTATTTAACAGTGGTACGTATGCTCTGGTTCTGTACCACTTTTTTTTAAATCTGTTTGTATACAATAACTTGGAGGAGGGTGCTGTAAGCAGCATTTCTGTGCTTGCCAATGAGATAAAACCATGTAGAATTAGTCATTGGCAAATCTATTTTGTTTCACTTCGCCAAAACAGTAGCGCAAAAATTCACAAAACACATTGAAGTCAATGGGCATCCGCTTCACGCAACTTTTTCTACAATACATTGAAGTCTCTGGGGTTTTTTCCATGTGAAACATGCAACACAATTTAATCTTTAAAGAAAATGGCAGTTACTTCAATTATTCAGCATACTCTGTAACAGTCCATAGATATTGTCACCTTCTGGGCCACATTTATTAATACTGGAGCACTTATGGGCACACTTTTGGCTCATTTGAGCTTACACAGACAGCACTTGTTTCTACAGGTAGGTCATATATGCACTAAGTCTGCAGAGCCCAGCTTTAAAGGGTGCAAGAAAACCCTGTCAGTGCTTCATAAAGTTTTGCATCTATATAACAAGCTGCTTTGGTGTTGGGGGAAACTGGTGGATGCCTGTATTCTTGGGGGGGGGGGGGCGCAAATCTTTGCTCTCCGTTTTGGAAACATGCAAGCAAAAGTGTTTATAACATTTTTAAAATCGAAGACAATCGCTTTTACATAATCTGAATTTTCCATTACATTTAACACCTTTTTTTAAATAACTTTACTGCTCTAATTTACGAAAAAGCCAACTTTTTGTACTTTCTTATATTCTTAGACTGAATATAAGACAGTATATTTATGAAACGGTATCCCCTTTAAATCTGAACATTGCACATGATGGGTTCTTAAAAGGTCCCACCCTGTGGAAGAGTATATAAAATATATCTGGATGTTTCTATATCTCACAAGATTTAAGAATACGAATAATTGGGTAAAAATCAAAATGAAAACATCTCTTTCGCCAGCCAGAGTTGAGCATTTTAATGCATGGAGACTAAAGTGCTTATGGTGCATTTTACCAAAATCCAAAGTATTCAAGCTTCTTGTTTGCCTCTCCACTCATGATCCTACTGGAGCGTAGCACACCTGTGAAAAATGTGTCTGTCTTTGTGACTGCTCATCTCTATTGTTGGGTGGCAATAAACTGTTGTTCACGAGGCACAAATATTTAATGTCGTAGAAACTTGCTGATACATGGAAATGTTTTCTTCGCCATAGCTTAAGCTCAGCATTGAATATTTAACATAGAATCATGAGCCTAAATCACCTCCTGCCCTAAATCACCTCTACCGCACACACCCAATGACTCCTTCTGCTTTCAACTCTGAAGAAATAGCTTTTTATCTATATATTTTTTTTTCTTTTGCTTTGCAACAGCCATCTCAGCAAAGATAGTGCATTTGGGCAGATTCATTTCTCAGTCTGGAAAACTTGACACTAAGGGGATTATTCAGTCTTAGACTTTCTCAAGTCCCTGGTAATAGCCAGCAGGGGAGTGAAAGAAGCGATAAGACCAACGGGATGGCAGAGGGAGGGCCGGCAGCGAGCAAAGGGGGGTATGAAAAATAGGAGACTAAGGGAATAGCAAACAACTGCATAAAATGCTTGCATAAACACCATAAATACGATTTAGCTATTTGGCTTTTTTTCCCTAACCATCAGCACTAAAGAGAATAAAGAAGGACTGGGAGCGGCTTTCCTGTATTTTAAAAGATGTTTCTGCTGAGATACAGTGGAATATGACACTCAGGTTGCAAGCTTATCATTTTGTCAATGCACTTTGTTCCTAATTAAAATAGCTCATCTTCCATGGACGCTGCTTAATTACAGTGGAACCTTTGTGATCCAGCAACTAAAATGCTAATATTTCTAGTGATCATTTTGGCCTGTGTATACAAACATTGAACTAACGTTGAATTGCCTTATGTGGACATCTGAGTTGGACTTGTATTGATAAACTTAACTCTTTTTTGGAAACACAGTATTAATAATAGACAGTTTAATTGTAAGCCCCCCCCCTAAAAAAAAAGAAGGTGCAAACTTTTATTTGTGGCTACACCATCCCTAACCCACATTAGAACGTTAACAGACCCCAAATCCTGCATTTAATGCTAAGAAGAAAATTCTAGCGTATGAGTAAATTACTGTAGCACTGGCATATTGTTATTAAATCTATACTTTACTGTGCTTTTCTATGTTTTCTCCCATATATAAGTGTAAGGCATGATGCTTGGAAAACAATGATCTGAGAGTAGGTAAGACTTGCTAGAAAATATGAAGAATCCTTCTTAAGGTCCTGAAAGTGCTGCATATCTTGGACTACACTATATGGAATTAAGATTTGACATGACAAATGATTCTCCCAACGGGAATATTTGATTATTTAAATCCGTAGTCATACTGAACTGACAGATTGATGTAACTATGTATAATTTAAAAAAAAAAAATACTGGCTTAGGTATTAACATTTAACCACTTGTTTGCTAAGGGTGAATGAAAACTGTCATGGTGCCTAAATCTCAATTAAAAGGCAACTAAATCCTAACAACGGATTATGCTGGGAAAATGATGTTCCCTTGTGTTGGCCATGGAAGCTATCCAATTACGAACAGAAAGATGGGGCACTATGGGGCACAATGTCAGAGACATGGGGTCAAATCTGACAAAAGAGATAACAAGACAGTTCACAAAATAAAACATTTTTAAAAATTGCATTTTGCAGTGTAAAAACATTCAATTAAATGTTTATTGAACTACAGAGTGTAAATTTCCATTGGAACATTGAACTGAATGAGACGTAATATGTATAAATATTTAGCGCATTGGCCTAAATGACAAAATGTGCAGTGTTTTCTGTTGGTGGCTGAATTGCTGCCCGCTTTTGTGCAAAGAAAAAACGCTTATTTTAATTTTATTAACGGGTATGGGATATTTTATCCTGAAACCCATTATCCAGAAAGCACAGAATTCGTAAGCCATCTAACAAAATGTTAAAATGATTTCCTTTTTCTCTATAATAGTAAAACAGCACCTTGATTGTGATCCCAGTTAAGGTATAATTAATCCTTGTTGAAAGCAAAACAATTCAAATGGGTTAAAGTAATGTTTAAATTATTTTGAAATAGACTTAAAACAGTTGTTCAGCTTTAAATTAACTTTTAGTATGATGTAGCGAGTGATATTCTGGACAATTTGCAATTGGTTTTCACCAATTTGTAGCCTTACAAACGGACCCCCATTTTAAAGCTGGAAAAAGTAAAATAAATAAAAAGTAAAACATAGAAATAATGAAAACCAATTGCACAATTGCTAAGAATTCTATAACACACTAAATGTTATCTCAAAGGTGAACCACCCCATTAAGAGAATGCTATACATGTTAAGATCCACTTGTTTGTTGAGATCTCTCCCCAATATGCCAACCTTGAGGTATGTGATATTAGTCTGATCTAATTGTGAGCTCTAGGGCCCAACAATTAGATCTCAATGATTGGAATACTGGAGGTCGGAGCAAGGACCACATTGGCTTGTTGATGCGGTACGCGCTCCTGTCATTGGGATCAAATTATTAGGCCTACGGGATTTTTAAACCTGTCCAACTGATGTTTTGCTGCAAATTCTGTCTGAGATGAACTTGTATTCCTATAACAGCGTGATAGCTCAAATAACATTTTACACAAATAGTTTGCGTTCAGAAAGCTCACTCACAGGGGCAGATAGGATATCTGTTGTAATTACATTGCCACTTCATTCACTTTATTCATTTTATGACACTAAGGGGGTTATTTACTAAACGCCGAATGCAAAAATCAAGAAAAATATGTGACTTTTTTTTATAAAATCAGACTTTTTTACTCCGAGGATGGAAAAGTCTGAATCTGAAAATCCAGCATCTCAGACCTGTCGAGGTTGCATATAACTCAATGGGAGAAGTCCAAATGATTGTTTGATGTGCGCTGGGTTTCGTGAAATACCCCGAAGTTTTCAGAGTTTTCGGGCAAAAATCTGAGTTTTCGGGTGAAAAATCCGAAAAATCTGAAAAATCGTGAAAATCTGATTTTTTCCTGCAAAGCAAATTTTCGGGAAAATGAAATAATAAATAAACGCAAAAAACCGAGTGGATTTGATCGGAGTTTGTAGCAGAAAATATTGAGATACATTCGGACTTTGATAGATAACACCCTAAGTGGGTGGTGTTGTCAAGAAATCAGTGGCTTGCTTTTCTCTGTTGTGTTTGGGAAGTTTTTCTTAGTTAAGTTCTGATTCTCTGGGCTCTGGTTCTTTAATTCCTATTGTTGTGGATCTAAAGCTCTCTTTTCTGAATGCACAATGAAAAATTTCTCAGCTTCAAACTCAGAAATACTGAAAAATGGAGTGTTGAAAATGAAGTTTACTGTTTGTGCATGTGTAGTAGGGACCCCAGTTTGCGTTTTCTGTTGCTAATTTCCTAATGCAAGTGCAATGTGCTAGATGCAAAATACTCAATTTTTTTTTAAATGAATTACCACAAGTGTCTACTCATGGTTTTTTTTTAATCAAAGTCCGAATTTATCTCAATTTATCCGAATTTATCTCAACCTCAATAAAAAACTCTGACCAAATCCGCACGGGGTTTTTCGCCTTATTTATTAATACACTTTCCTGAAAATTTTGTTTGCTCCAAAAACCCGAAAAAAATGCGTGAAAAATACGAATATTACAAATTTTTCAGATTTTCCACCCGAAAACTTTTGATTTTTTTTTAGATTTTTGCCCGAAAACCTGGAAATCTTTGGGTTATTGTACGAAACCCAGCGAAGATCAAAAAGCCTTTGGCACTTCTCCCATTGACTTATATGCAACCACGACGGGTCTGAGATGCCGGATTTTTAGATTCAGACTTTTTCCATCCTCAGGGTATAATAAATCCCGAAAACTTCATTTTTTTTTTTAGCACTAAAAATTCAGATTTTATATAAAAAAAAAAACACAAATTTTTCGGAGTTTAGTAAATAACGCCCATGGTGTCTAATCATTTTGGAGCACAGCAAAAAACTTTGGCTGCCCCAATGAATACAGAGCTGCCTGCATTCAGTAGCAATGTATTCACGAGAGTCGAGTGGAGGGAGGCCCTTAGGTGACACAGGCTGCTGTACTTATCACCTGCTCTATGGTAGGTGGACAGCTTCCTACTCCTCTACTACTCCTATTTTCAAGGGAGTTATCAGTATTAGCTGTCTTCCACCTTGCTTCAATATGGCAATCCTTCTGGATCCTTTTTTTCCCTATGTACAAATTTCATGAGAATCCAATGGGCTTTGTGAGCACTGATGTCACCATATCCCAGCAAAAAAAGTGATGCCCACAATTTGTTTTAGCCAGGTTGGCAGCTCTGGGGTTGGCCTCCTCGTCCCACTCTGAACTGCACTGGATTTAAATAAACCCAAATGTGTGCCGCAATTTGTGCACATTTTAGCTTTTCAGAGTCTGCATCATTATTGGACAAAGGGTCCACAAATTGTATTTGTTATCTTGTGCCATTAATGTGTGTAAATTGTGTAAACTGTGTTAACATGCACTAGATGCAAGTTAGATTGACATGTAGGAGCAACATGCAAAGGATGCCTTGGAAATAAAAATGAAGCAGGTGCATAAATGTGCCTTGAATTGTGCTCCTTATTCAGCAAAGTGCAATTAAGTGGCATTTTGTTATCATGCTATCATCTGTTCCTCATATGTAACCCCACAAGCAAGATATGGCTGGGAGAGGAAGAGTTGGCTGTGACAAACCAAAAATACTTGGGGGGGGTTCAAGGTGACAAGAGATGTCAAGCATATAATCATAATAAATATAGAGGACAAACCATATGGTTATATGTATATATATATATTATAAAACGAAAGACACAAATACAAGAAAGAAATGGCATTAAGTCCTTAAAGGGAAGAGTCCTTTCAATTAAATGAAGAGCATTGGCGTTTTACTGTATATAGTGCGTTTTACTGTATATAGTCCAGCAGACTGATCATCACAGTCATAGACTTATTGGCTGCTAAACCTGTATCCACTAAAGAGGACTGTGTCCCATAGTTGCACTTTTCCCAGAAGCAGAGACATGAAAAGCCTGGGGAATTGAGAGTAGATGTTATTTTCTGTCCAGCAGCATCAAGTTTGTAGGTTCTGACACAAACACTGCTGCTGAAATTTCTCAGCCTATACCAAGATGAAAAGAAAAGTTCATATGAGCTGACACCTGCCAGGCGTATACTTTGCCTTAGAGTTATTCAATGATTGACTGGAGCAGTTTAAGTTTCTTGGAAACAAACTCTTGGCAGCCCCTAAGACATTGAATGTACCATGTCTATCTTTGTTTGATCTGGTTAATAGTAGAATGCAGACAGCACAAGCCAACAGATTTCTTATGAATTCCTACAAAGTATTCTCTTTCCCTCTTTAAAAAGGTTAAGCAATGTTTATTTATTTACACTGGCTCCTGGAGAGCGGGAGCTGTTTGTGCCGTGTGCCCCAGCATTTCACACCAGCCCTCGAAATCCTTCCCCTCATCAGATCAAGCAAAGTTGTTAAAGCCAAACCTTGAAGGAGAAGAGAAATCAAAGCTGTTATTATGGAAGAATGATTCTCCAAGCATAGTTTATTTTAAGGCTACAGAGTTAATCCAGTCCTGGAAAAGGAGAGATGGCGCTTTTAAAAGTCTTTTATGCCCTGAGTCTTATGATAATTAGCCCTGCCCTGGAGCTAGCTAATACTGAGCCACGCCAATATGAAATGGATCTTGAGACACTGCTGAGGCTCTTAATCCTTCTTACACAATAAAAACTCAACTAATTCACTGAGTAAACACTTTCTCCTGTCACTTACAAGCTGTTTTCTTTTCACATCAATAGCAATGATGTCTAAGGAAGAAGCTGGGAAGAAAACAGTAAAGTTTATAGCGAGCCTCTCCCCTGTCCTAGGTTTAAGCTACAGGCAGCAGAGGGCAGGGTGACTAGTGTTATGCCACTTTGGGTTTAAAGCAATGTTAAAGTGCAAGCTGCCGCTATGTAAAGCAGATGTTTCAATGTTAATGTTTCAGTTTTTATATATTCACAAAATCATTACTAGAGTAGCCTCGAAATGTTGGCCCACACTGTGCCAAGATGGTTTGGGTATAAAATATTAACTCAACAGCTAACAATGTTATTGGGCTACTCACACAAAACTGATATAAAAGTACAGATGGCCATACACGGAGAGATACGCTCATTTGGCGATGTCACCAAATGAGCGGATCTCTCCCCGATATGGGCAATATCGGGCTGAATCGATTGTGGGCCCTAGGGCCCAACTATCGGATACTAAAAGAACGGACAGATGCGGCCGCGATCTGAAGGGACAGATGCGGCCGCAATCCTAACAGAACGAACAGATGCGCTCGCGATCCGACGGAATTTTTAGTCCCATCCGATTGAGATCTGCCAGATTTTCGGCCAGATCTCGATCGGGAAAGCCCGTCGGGGGGCCCCATACACGGGCCAATAAGCTGCCGACTCAGTCTGTGGGCAGCTTTTATCGCCCCGTGTATGGCCACCTTAAGACTATGACTACTGGCAGCATTCTATCACATACTGCACTGGAATACTCACTGGCAAAATGGCGGCCTCCAGGACTCCCTCGTGACACGTTCTGACGCCAGTGCGTCAAATATGCGCAACGTCTTGACACCAGCACATCAGAATGGACGCAGCGTCAGGACACCAGCGCGTCACGGTGCGCAACATCAGCACGCAGCGTCATGACAGCGAGCCCATTTTGGCACCAAAATTATTTAAGAACTTTACAGAGCTTGCCCAAATATAGGTTCATCTTTGTGTGTTCCTGGGTGTGATCTTTGCTATATTCTTTGATTCTTGTTACTGACCTCGGCCTGTTTATTGGATTACGAACCTTGCTGCCTGGATTGACCCCTTTGCCTGGACTTTGTTTACTCTTTTGCCTAAAACTTCTGATACCGCAAATTGTATTGAACTTTAAGCTTCCTCCTTGGTCCGCAAAACTCCAACAGAGCCTTCAGGCCCTGACACATACATATTGCAACATACAAGTCACGTGTCTTGAGCAATGTAATGATGGAATGTAACAAATTCGACTATATTTGTGACAATTACATTCCCCCTAAGGGTACAGTCATTGCTTCCAAAGATCATGTTTCTAACACCATAGCCCCTCTCTAGGGGAAAACCTCTGTGCTTCGTCTTCTGTCATTTCATGAAAAACAAAATTTGTAGGCCAGTTGCTTACCAATTAGTCTATGTGCCCTGTCTTTTATTGAAAATTCTTAGCTTGTAGTGCCCATCTGTAAGCATGCTTCTATAGTCTTGTACCACTACAACCCAAATCTGGTCTTATTACTCTCTCTCATATAGGTTTGTCCCTGGAAGCGCACCGATTCATATTGCTCTCCAACCCCTTGGATGTTGCTCCTGGTGGCCTCAAAGCAGGAGATTATTTTTGAATTCCAGACTTGGAGGTAAGTTTTGGTTGTATGAAAACCAGGTACACTGCCAAACAGAGCCTCAATGTAGAGTAGGTTAACAATCCAAATAGAGGCTACCAAATGGCCAATCACAGCACTTATTTGGCACCACATTTTTCATTCTAGTGTTGCTCCCCAACTCCTTTTACTTCTGAATGTTGCTCACAGGTTCAAAAGGTTGAGGATCCCTGCTATAGAGCATTAGCATTTTGTCAGAGGCAAGTAGTATCATACATCTGTGTTCAAAACATCAGCAGCAGCATATGTTTAACAAAAACATGTGCTAAGGAATATCATTAATAAAATTCTTAGTTTTCACCGTATAATGATAACCATGGCGTCAGTTTTCGTTTGTGGGCAAATCCTTTAATGAAAGGAAAATAAGATTTTTATGCAGCAAATGACTGTTTTCTCTGATAATAACTCAGACGGCAAGCTTTCGAAATAGCCATGGGCAAACTTAGCTCTTCCACCTCTTGCTCTCTATATACATATCCTTTTTCCACTTCTGAAATTGCAATGCCAGCTCCGTGTAGCATCAGGCTTTATAAAGGGCAATTATTAGTTGGCCACTGGTACGTCTGAGATGATATTGGTGCTTGATAAGGTTCAAGGAGCATAATAGTAAGCAGGGCAGGGATAATAGAATGTGGCCTGGAGACAGACATTCATTTAATGCAAAATAGCAAGTTCTTTTCCCATAGCAATTCCTTTGCATTTTCCATGCATAAGAATAAAAAAAATATGTATCTTGTCTGGTTTTAATATGTTTGTGTGTACCTGGAAATATTTGATGCTTCTTATTAATGTGAGTGACTACATGGCTTTAATTGCCATTCTATTCCTAAATTTAGGAACTGTTGGATTGCCACAAAAGTACAAAGATATAAAGGTCTTCAATTGATGACATCTTTGGTTTGGGTTCCATAAAGAAAGATCTTATAGTTTAATTTGGCTGATGAAAAGCAGGAGACTTGTCAATCAGTGTTCAGCATTGATGGAAGGATTTAGTTCTGTTCTCGAGGAGCAATATGAATTATTATAAATGCTGAGGGCGACCCAGGAAATTTTAAAAGCCTGGGGCCCAATTTAAAGGGTAAAAAATACATAAATCAGGGAAGATAAACCTATAGCCCTCCCTGCTGTTGGTAAACTACAACTCATAGTTGTCTTTGGACATTCCTGGTTTATATACTATCACCACAGTGATATGAAGCAACTTTTTATTCATCAGCACATGGAACCAAAAATATAAGGCATTCAGTACATGTTATAACATGGCACCTTACAATATTTGCTGGAGATCAACCTCAACTGTATAACCAACAAGTCTAAAGGTGGCCATACACGGAGAGATCCGCTCGTCAATGTTGACAAACGAGCGGATCTCTCCCCGATATGCCCACCTTGAGGTCGGCAATATCAGGCTGATCCGATCGTGGGCCCTAGGGCCCAATGATTGGATCCTAACGATGGGTAACGGGCGGTCGGATCACGGGACCACATCAAACAACAGATGCGGCCAGATTTCGGCCAGATATCAATCAGGAAAGCCCGTCGGAGGGCGCCAGACATGGGCCAATAAGCTGCCGACTTGGTCTGTCGGCAGCTTTTATCGGCCCGTGTATGGCCACCTTAAATCAGACCTCCAAACCTATATAGAGGGCACCACTATATTTTTTCCAGTGAGGCTTCCCTATCCCCCCGCCCCACAAACACACAGCTAGGAAGTCCACAGAGTCTAGGAATTGGGTCTTTAATCCTACCATTAGAAAAAATCTTACCCTTACTCTGTTGAAGAAAAAAAGCAAATACAATACTTAATTGTGTGGTCTAATCATTGAAATCAGACTTCATGTAATAAAAGTCATAAAAGTCATGAATGGATCAATGTTTGCTCTAGTTAAAGGAATCCATACCAGTCAATGTTTAAACCTTTAAAACATTGTTTTAAAACTAGAATTATTTTAGCTATTTTAGGTTGTTATCGTGCTATGCTTGTGTCAATTCTGCTATATTCGGGAGTGCCGTATGACGTCATCACGGGTGGCGTGAATTTCAAATATTTAAAGGAGCAAATAGCCCATTTTCATTGTCCAACGTAAAAAGTCTTATTGAGTTCCTGGGTTCCTGGGTCTAAGTTAATTATTCTGGTTTTGATCCTTGCCTGTCTGCTGCCTAAAAACTGATACCTGGCTTTGACAATTTCTTGGATCCCAATTGTGTACCTCGCCACCGTTTTAGTTTTGACCATGGCCTGTGACCCCGACCTTGCTTTTGTTTCTGATTTTATACCGCATTGCCCGTCTGGTATTGACCCTGCCTGTTCAAGTCTCGCTGATTGCTCTCACGTCCTATCCACTTACGTTTGGTTCCCGTGCTTGCCCAGAACTCTCTCCCTTGTTCTCCCATAATAAGACCTGGCAACATCTGAGTAGCGGATAGAAAGAAGAACCTTGGAGTTAGCTCTAGGTTTGGGATACCTTATGTTACAAGACTACTCCTAAGTAACCTAATCTATCATACCCCCAACTGTTTTGAGCGGGACAGTCCCGCTTTTGACAGCTCAACCCACAGTCCCGCATTTGTACTGAAATTTCCTAAATTTCTACTTGATCTCTTGCATTAAACAGCCAGAAAAAGATACAATGTTTCTAAATTAATTGGCTTTTGGCAGAGAACCCAAAATAGATACTTAAGATACTTTTATAACAGTTTTGGATAAGGCAGTCTCTTGGAGAAACTGATTTGCACCTTAAAGGGCAATTCACCTTCATTAGCAAAAGTGTAATAACACATAAAAACCACAGAAATGTGTACAAACTTTCATAACCTGACAACATTGGGAGTGGTCAAAACATTTCACAGTGAAGAGTTTCCAAAATGTTGGGAGGTATGATCTAGTCTGACACACATGTGCATAATGTAATACGTGTTCTGATTTACCAATAGCACTGGTGGAAGATTCATTACAGGGTAGCTAAAGTAAGGTTACCAGATCATATAACAAAAGGGACCAACTGGCATAGATCATGGTAAAATTATCTGTGTATTTTACCAACCATCCAGAATTCTCTAGAATTTCCATAATAATTACAGGGAATTACAGGGTTAAAGCAATCAGCATATGCAGAAAAGAGAGAAAATGACTTTGAAATATTAAGAGATAGCAGGATTAGAATCCTCCCTCCTATTAATTTCAACTTTATTAGAATTCTTTTTGAAGTATTTAGGCACTGACAATGGAGAAGGCAGGGCAAATCTATTGAATATCAGTTAAACGGTAATAATTTAAGCTCTTATGCTTCATGTATATGTATAGTTTTTCCCCAGGATGAAGTGAGTGAATAGCTGCCTCCCTAAAACTTCAGTAATTATGATTATAGAAGAAAAACGTAGTTACTTTTAATAGCTTGTCTATAAATTTACAGCTTAACATTGACTGGGCTTTTCTTTCATTTACATTTTTTACATTTCTGTAACAAATCTTCTTGAAAGAGGTAAAAGTGATTAAGTCACTTCTAAATATAACATTTGCTCTTTTTTGGCACATTGGAGGCTTTCTGTTGACTTGCACTTCCAAATAAAAGCACTAGTAATGGGGTAAAGTTTAAAAACGCTCTTTAAAGGGCATGTAAAGGCAAAAAAATAAAATCCCATTTTTACTTTCTTTAATCAAAAAGAAACCTATCTCCAATATACTTTAATTAAAAAATGTGTACCGTTTTTATAAGAAACCTGACTATATGCAGTGAAATTCCCCCTTCATTTACTGCTGTGGATAGGAATTGTCAGATGGTCCCTAACTGCTGAGCAGGGAAACAATCATACTTATGAACAGCAGGGGGAGCCCCCGCCTTACTTCCCAGCCATGCAGAACTCAAGCAGCTTTGTTTATGACGATCCCTAAGCAGCCCAGACCACACTGAGCATGTGCACAGTCTTAGTCTTGCAAAGATGTTTAACAAAGTTACAAGATGGTGACCCCCTGTAGCCAACTTTGAAAGCATAAATTATTTGTTTGATTAGGCTTGTGGTGCAGTAAGTTCATGTTTATATTTAGTATACAAAATACAGCATTTCTAGGCTTATTCTATTTTAGACTTTACATGCCCTTTAAAGGAGAACTAAAGCCTAAAAAAGAATACAGCTAAAAATACCATATTTTATATACTGAATTTATTGCACCAGCCTAAAGTTTCAGCTTGTCAATAGCAGCAATGATCCAGGACTTCAAACTTGTCACAGGGGGTCACCATCTTGGAAAGTGTCTGTGACACTCACATGCTCAGTGGGCTCTGAGCAGCTGTTGAGAAGCTAAACTTAGGGCTCGTCACTAATTATCCAACAGAAAATGAGATTGGACTATAATATAAACTGATGCTACAGGGCTGATTATTAAATTCTGATGCTAGTTGCACTGGTTTCTGAGCTGTCATGTAATAATTATCTTTATGTGTAATGTATATTGTGAGTGGGTCCCTAAGCTCAGTAAGTGACAGCAGCACAGAGCATGTGCAGTGAATCAGCAGAAAAGAAGATGGGGAGCTACTGGGGCATCTTTGGAGGCCCAGATCTTTACTGCTAAAGGGCTGTGGTTGCCTTTGGCTGGTATAGAAGCCCAAAACATCTAGCTACTTCTTTACTTAAGCTTTAGTTCTCCTTTAAGTACTGTAAAGAACAGTAGCAATTCATGATTTTTTTTTGTAACACCCTTAGCACCTATAGGTGCAGGTTAAAGCACTACAGAATGGCACATAGCTTTCCCATGAATACACCCGTGTATATATTTGGCAGTACTGTTATCATTGCAGGTACAGACAGCAGACTGAAGAAGGTAAAGAAGGTAAGTCCATGGTGCAGGGTTGGATCAGCACAGTACATCAGCATCTCTTTGATGCCCCTTGTTCTAAACATCATTCAGAATCTACTGCAAGGGACAATAGGAACACGGTAGGAGGGTCACATTTGCACCCGTTATCCAGGGCCACCGTCAGGAGGGTATTGACTGACATGATTGAAAATGTGCATTTAACTTACTAGTATTTTCTTTCCTGTAATTATACCCTCAATACAAAAACTAATTTTGGAACAATATCAAAACAGTCAAGTTTGAAAAATGGAAACAAATTTAAATTAGGCAAGTTTAGGCAGAAATGTCACCAAAATTTCCCAAACTGGTTCATCCACGCCAAAGGGTGATGGCACTTTAAAATGAATAATGTACCTCCTGTTGTAAAATATAAGGATATAAGTTGTCACCAAGGAGTTCAATGACCCTTTAAAGGAATTAGGCTGAACGCTGAGTGCTTTAAGAGTAAGGCCACACTGGGCGTTTTGGGGAGATTTAGTTGCCTGGCGACTAATCGCCTCGTCTTTGCGGCAACCAATCTCCCCAAACGCCTTCCCTCACTCTGCACTGGCTAAAATGAAAAATTGCCGGCGCTAATCACACACGGTGATTCGTTTTACGAAGTCGCCCTAAGTAATTGCCGGCGCTAATCACACGCGGCGATTCGTTTTACAAAGTCGCCCTAAGTTGCTTCGTGAGGAAACTTCGGGCGACCTCGGAAAACAAATCGCCGTGTGTGATTAGCGCTGGCGATTTCTCATTTTAGCCAGTGCAGAGTGAGGGAAGGCGTTTGGGGAGATTGGTCGCCACAAAAACTAGGCGATTCATCGCCAGGCAACTAAATCTCCCCAAAACGCCCAGTGTGGCCTTACCATAATACAGGTGAATCCTAATATACTTATCCTTAACAATATGAGCTACATTTTCCCTGTACAGGTATGGCAACTATTATCCAGAATGCTGCAATAGTCTGGATTTGCTTCCATTAAGGATTAATTATATCTTAGTTTGGATCAAGTACTAGGTACTTTTTTTTACTATTACAGAGAAAAAGGAAATCGTTTTTTAAAATTTTGGATCATTTGGTTAAAATAGAGTCTATGGGAGATAGCCTTCCCGTAATTCGAAGCTTTCTGGATAAGGAGTTTACAGATAACCGTTCCCATACCTCTATTACTATTATAGTATGATTATGATGCTCCAGTGTGTTCTGCAGTGCATTAAAATAAAGTGGAGTAGAATACAAAGAATGCTATGAGCAAATTCAGATTTAATAGTAAATATTCCAAAGAATATTATACAAATGAATATAATTTATTGAATATGGATAGTGAATTTGTCCCCTTTTGCTTCGCCACATAATTCGCGAAACTGGCTAAAAATTTGCGAAACCCAAATTTTGACGCCCGCGACAATTCCAACACCTGGCGACTTTTGAAGCACATTAAAGTCAATGGGCGTCTGTTTATTTGTCACCACCGTCCAAATTGACGCCGGTGTCGGAATTGTCGCTGGCGCCAAAATAGCTATTTCGAGAATTTTTTTGCAGACGCCAAAATGAGCAAATTCGCTGCAGATTTGCGCCTGCCATACAAATTCTCCCATCACTAAATATGGAGAAAGCACAATAGCATTACAATTGCTACACACTAGTGTTGATTTACTCTTTACGCTTCTGCTTCTCTTAAGGGAACATTCAGCTCTGTTCCTATTCTTAGAATATCCCACCAGGGAAGATTAAAATTAAATAATGAGAAAAATGCTTAAAATATTGTTTTGTACTGGACGAGAGCATGTGTGAGCCTGCAAAGAATGATTTTATGATCTTGCCACGCAGAACATTATACACCTTGAATATGCAGTATTTTAAATATTGCATTGATATTTTAATATAATAAAAATAAACAGTCCCGTTCCATTTACACATCGCTCACCATTAATTGTTTCCATGGACAAAAGCAGAATAAATCCCTTTCTTTGCTTGTAAAAAGGGGGTCAGTAAAATTCATTAGGGAATAACAAGGGAACACTGTCCTATCTCCTCTGCCATTGTCTCTTGTGTTTAATTTTAGTTCAGTGTTCAATTAAAAAGAAGTGCTTTCTTTATTAAAGATCTGATTAACGTCTCTGATAAACCTGCTGATTATGGCTCGGTGAAGTATATATTTAGGGATGCCTTTAATGGAGAGACGCAGCCCGGCATTATCTGCAAGACCACAGATTCTGGGTGGAAACAAGTATCAGATGAAATGAAAACCCATGGGAGGGATTTTGAATATCGTTTGCGTGGGACAGTGGCGATGGAGCAGTTGCTGCTGACTCTGAATGAAATCTCTATTCTTTTGTCTTTCTTTAACACTTTCTTAACTCTCAGACAAATAGCCTAGGGACTGTATCAACAGTATTACTAATATGATCAGTAGAATGTCATGTTATTCCCTGGTCCTTGAGCAGAATATCAACACTCGTCCCTCATTAAAGATACAGAGCTATATTATCCAGCAGGATTGGAAGTTTCTGAGGTTAAACGGAGAGACCATTATATATTAATTTCTACATTTGCTGTAACAAATATTAAGGGCCATTACCAGAAGCTGCATCATTTCAACCAATGCCAGTTGGTTCCAGCCCAAAGAAATTTATTGCTATTTAAAAAAAAAAAATCCATTTTAATCATAGTAGAGTAGTAATAGTTTTTAATGTTTTTCAAAATTCATTTAAATCTTATTTTTTGCTGCAGTGTGTTCAGTGAGCCTTAGAAATTGATAGAATTTCTCAATGTGTCTATGGTTAAAACAAAGCAGCAGGGCACTTTACTTTATTATGCTCTGTGTCCTATGTTATATATTGTGCCCTTGCCTAGGTTGGCAGCTTCAGGGGTGCCCGAGGAGCTGAAGGGAAAGGGGTGCCCCCTGTGTTTTTCCCAGTACAGTTTCAGTAATGTTCCAATCCTGCAGTAGAGGAAGGGGAGGGCTAACATAGCCACATGCAGTAAAGGTGGTTTACCTTAAGGGTCACGGCACACGCTCAGATTCGGGGAGATTAGTCGCCCGAATCTTCGGGGAGACTAATCTCCCTGAACTGCCTCCAGTCGGCTAGAATGTAAATTGCCAGGCGGGATGGCAATCAGAGTGCTTCATTTTCCAAAGTCACCTAAAGTTGCCTAACGAGGAAACTTTTGGCGACTTCAGAAAACGAATCGCTCAGAGTGCCATCCCGTCGGGATTTACATTCTAGCCGACGGGAGGCTGTTCGGCGAGATTAGTCGCCACGAAGAGAGGAGATTTCTATCTCTAATCTCACTAAATCTGAGCGTGTGTCCTGACTGTTAAATTAACTTTTAGTATGTTTATTATGGCTAATTCTAAACAACCTTTCAATTTGCCTTCATTTTTTTTTTTTTTTTATAGTTTTTGCATCATTTGCCTTCTTCTTCTGACCACATCTAAAAAACAAATGCTCTGTAAGGCTACAAATGTATTGTTACTGCTATATTTTATTAATCATATTTTTATTCAGGCCTCTCCTATTCATATTCCAGTTTCCTATTCAAATCAATGTATGGTTGTTCAGGTAAATTGGAGCCTAGCAACCAGATTGTTGAATGCTGGAGTGCTACTCAACAAAAACCCAAAACAGTTAAATACCACAAACATTAAAATATGAAAACCAATTGCAAATAGTTTCAAATATCACTCTCTATATTATACTAAAAGTTCATTTAAAGGTATACAACCAATGTTTACAAGATGCACCTGTATGTATACAGACCAGTGCAACGTTATTTCTACCCAGCTTAAGATCTGGGGTAGCATTCACTAATAGTGATGGGCGAATAAATTCGCCAGGCACGAATATGAGGCAAATTTCTGCGTTTCGCCACCCGTGGAAAAATTTGTGAAACTGCGGCAAAAATGCGCTGGCAAAAAAAATCTGGGGCGAAAAAATTGTCGTGCGTCAGATTAGTCGCGCGCACAAAATTGTTGCACTTCAAAAGTATTCCATTGACTTAAATGCATTTGGACAAAAGTCGCGCGTATAAAAATTATCACTCGTGCCAACATTGTCAAAATTATTTTTATGCCCATTGACTTCAATGTGTTTCACAAATTTTTCGCCGTTTCACAAATGTTTCGGCGAAACGCCACAGATTCGACCATCAGTATTCACAAACCATCTTACAGGATTCTGCTAATTAAGGGCAATGACACATAGCGAGGTCCCCAGTGCATAGCTGCCTTTGGGATTTATACCTTCCAAAACCACATAACTTTACCCAACGTTATATATTTTTTTCAGGCAAAAGGCTACAATTTTATTCTATGCTCTCCCTTTAACTCAATTACAATTCTTCTAGTCCCTACCTGACCTAGCAACACGAGATAAGGCAACACTGGGCAACCTTCTTCTCAGTAGAGATCATAACTTTTTAACCAAGAACTGAGAACTTGAACATAAAAATACTTTCAGGGTAAGGGCACACGGGCAGATTCGGGGAGATTAGTCGCCACGGCGACAAATCGCCTCTTCTTTGGGGTGACTGCCTTCCCCTACCTTCCCGCTAGCTATAATGAAAAATTGCCAGTGGGATGGCACTCGCAGCACTTATAGCCAGCGGGAAGGTAGGGGAAAGCAGTTCGGGAGATTGGTGCCCGAAGAAGAGGAGATTTGTCGCCGGGGTGACTAATGTCCACGAATCTGCCCGTGTTCCCTGACCCTAAACCATCATCATTTATTTATATTGCACCAGCAAGTTACGCATCACCTAATAATTATATAAAAAACAGGGATCGTTAACTGACTAGTACAAAATGAAAAAGAAGGGGTAGAAGGCCCTACTTACAATCTAAAGGGTTGCACCGGTGTATGGTAACTACATTTTTGAAAGTCATGGAACATTATGTTAAAAAAATCTAGTATTATAGGGACTTTACTTAGGTTTGATACTCTGAGCTGCTATAGTTTGTTTTAGTGAAAGCATTTCATGCAAAGCCCCCAGCCTTCCTAAAACACATGGCCTTGTATGTTTTTCTTTACAGAATGTCACACTTGTATGTTAACAAGACCCCTTTAGATAAAAATAAAATCTCATTTTGGGCATGTCTTGTGTCATACACAAAGCTTTGTTTGTCTTGCTCTCTATAAGCTGTGTTTAAATAGAGGAGTGGGGTCTGTTAACTGAACCATCCCCAGACACAAGAGATAAGATCTCTCCTGTTGCTCCCGTCAGTGTGGATACTCTCCTTGGTCCAGCAAAGGCTTTAATTCTCCTGCCTCCTGCCTTAAGATAAGCATCCTATCAGCACTCTAACATATTGCATGTGTAAAATAACAGCTGTGCATCCATTTTCCCCGTCCAATTATGCCTCTTGGAACAAATTCCTGTCACTTTCCTTTTTCATCCTGATCAAACTCTTTGACACGAAACCTTCTTGTTTGCCCATTCAAAGAAAACTGCATAAAAGATGTTGAGCCGGGAAATTTTTCCCCCCAAAATTCCAGTTCCTGCAGTTAAATCCTATATCTGTCCTTTGTATAATTTATTGGCCCCTGTTCTGGACCATTTCACACGTCAACGTCTAAAAAATGTCTTGATTTTAAAAAAACAAACAAACAAAAAAACAGATGGATATAATGTTGTATAATAACAAACAATTTGTAAGTGTATCAAAGCTAAAATTGTAAATATCTGAAAAAGAACACAATTTATAAAAACTGAAGTAACTGCAACTTTCCGCAATTATAAATAGATTAGAAACAAATTCCTTGAAAAGTGTTCAGTCACAGTAACGAATAAGGAGACCCTTTTTGTCCCCAAAGAAACATTGGCATTTGAGCCCTCCCTTGTCCCAACTAACAAGCTAGCCATAGAAAACATAAGCTATTGAACCTGTTTTTCTTTTTGACTTACCCCCATTAGTTATCATCATGTCCCCTCCGCTGAGAAGCCTTAGCAGATGGCCTTTTAACATTGGTATTACGTCTAGAGGTCTATAAGGATTAACCTCATACAGGGAATGAGAAAAATACAAATTGTATCTTTTCTAGCTAGCTTGATGAAGATAAAGGACAGCCTCCTTATCAGAGTTCTCCTTACCCATAAATCACTGCAGCCTTCCTCCGCAACTCTGATTGATATCATCAATATAAAAACACATTTAGCTTTTAGCAACTGGCTTCCAAAGGGGCAAACGCTGTTAGATTGACTGTAAAAAAATTCTTGAGAAGAATAGGGCTCTGAGTTCTATACAGCAGTGTAACGTGACCATTTGTGTAAACAGAAAGTAGGTGGATCCATGTATTTACAATCTTCTGAAGAAGAGGTTATACAAAGGTTCTTATGTAGAACAATATTAAAATATAATACTCTGAAGGAGGAAGGTTTCTGTATTTCGTTCCAGGCCTGCAGGCAAATCCTAATGGCCTCCTTCCTTCATCTTTAATAGCATTGTATATTCTCTATATCTCTGATGTTGTATATATCTTGCGTCATCCACTGGTGCTTTAAAACTAATAAGGACTGATTATTATGGGGCCGATTCACCAAGGGTCGAATATCGAGGGTTAATTAACCCTCAATATTCGACTAGGAATTAAGATCCTTCGACTTCGAATATCGAAGTCGAAGGATTTTAGAGCAAATAGTTCAATCGAACGATCGAAGGATTATTCCTTCGATCGAAAGATGAAATCCTTTGAATCGAACGATTCGAAGGATTTTAATCCAACGATCGAAGGAATATCCTTTGATCAAAAAAACTTAGGAAACCCTATGGGGACCTTCCACATAGGCTAACATTGAGTTCGGTAGGTTTTAGATGGCGAACTAGGGGGTTGAAGTTTTTTCTTAAAGAGACAGTACTTCGACTATCAAATGGTCGAATAGTCGAACGATTTTTAGTTCGAATCCTTCGATTCGAAGTCGTAGTCGTAGTCAAAGGTCGAAGTAGCCCATTCGATGGTCGAAGTAGCCCAAAAAACACTTCGAAATTCGAAGTTTTTTTACTTCGAATCCTTCACTCCAAGTTAGTGAATGGCCCCTTAGTGTCATTCTTGATAGTCTATAGTGATAAAATTCTAGGTTCATCTAGTTAAAATTTGCTTATTTGTATTGGTCAACTCCTAAATGATCCATAAATTGTTGTATAGCAGCTTTTAATAACTTAATCTTTTGTTGCGTTTACCATACTTCTAGCTTCCTTTGACCACAGTCTTCCACTTGATGGCACACAGGTAAATCTGTGCTACTGTGGATAACAAAACATCACTAGTTGAGTCATGTGGAACCACCAAAGATGTCTTATCACCAGAAATTTACATTAGTACTGGTAGGAAGGAACCTATGGGGATTTTTGTGCCTCAGATAGTGCAGATGTATTATGGGCAAAAAACATCCCATGTGTCAGGGTTCTAATAGGCTGTAGAACTGTAGAGTCATTCCCCATTTGTGTCTTCTTCTTGCTCCTTAATCTAGTCTATTGCTACTACCTCAATTTTTGTTTGCCCCAGTTATCCCCTGGATGGAAGGATTTCATGAACACTTGAGAAGACTAAGCCTGCCCAAACCAACACCAGTGAAAATCCTTAAAAAAAAAACAGGATGGAATTATTATACATGAAGTTGGCACAGAAGTTGCCACTATATATTGCCATATATCCTGGGGGTGCTGCATTTAATTTGTCATGTCACTGTGTTCTGCTATATAAGAAATTGCCACTATATTTATACCATGTTTCTAGGGGCATTATATATGCTATAAAGTGTACAAGTGCCATCTTAAATGAAATTGATACTGCATTTATCATGTCATGTTTTCTGGGGTATTATATATGGAAGTGGCCCTGGGATAAGAGGCGCTGCTGCCATGAGAGAATTAAAAACTCGCACGTTACCAGGGATGATATAAAGCAGCTTCTGGAGAATCAACATTTTTTAAAGGGGCAATAGTGATGCAATCCCCTTTGACCCACTTTGACTCTAATAAAGAATGTCTGGGGGGAAGTGAGGGGGCAGCATTGGCTAGGCCATCTCATGGTGGCAGTAGGTACAGGAGCACTATTTCATGGGATACTCTGAAAGAGAAAGGGGCCCATTTACTTAGTTCGAGTGAAGGAATAGAGGAAAAATAGTTTGAATTTCGAATGGTCGAATATGGCTACTTCGACCATCGAATGGGCTACATCGACCTTCGACTTTGAATCGAACGATTCAAACTAAACTAAAAATCGTTCGACCATTCGATAGTCGAAGTACTGTCTCTTTAAAAATTTCTTCGACCCCCTACTTCGCCACCTAAAACCTACCGAGGCCAATGTTAGCCTATGGGGAAGGTCCCCATAGGCTTCCTAACAATTTCCTGATCGAATGAATATCCTTCAATCGATGGATTAAAATCCTTCGAATCGTTCGATTCGAAGGAATAGCGCAAAATCCGATTTTATATTCGAAGTCGAAGGATTTTACTTCGACGGTCGATATTCGACCCTAGGTAAATGTGCCCCTTAGTGTAGAAAAGAACTTTACCCTTAAAACACAAAAAGCACCCTCTCAAGTAGCCATGTGACCCAATGGGTCCCTATGAATTCCCAGGCCAAGATATTTACTGTTGAGGTACAACACCCTTCATGAAGCAAAAAAGCTGGCAAATACATCTGGGCAAAGTTGTTAGCTAGTATTAATTATGGTCTAAACATAATTAGTTGGCCTATACATTCAACATAGTCATCTTGCTGAGGGTTTTCAGTAGTTAGTGAGGGTGAAAGAAAGACAATATTTGAAGGATTTCTGTAGTCAATACAAAATTGTTGGATGCAATGTGAAAAGATTTCTTTGGAAATAGTTTGGACACTAGCGATGAACACATTTTTGGGCCTTATATAGATTTGTATAGAAATATTTGTTTTTGCAAGTGACGAAAACTTTTTGTAAATCTGCACTAGAATTTGGCCAAGTGTTTTGTTTCTCTGGGGAAAAACACTTTTTTTTTGCATTTGGTGCAAGAAAATATATGAGAAGAAAATGTCCATTAACGCAGGAAGAAAAAGCAAAAGACAAAATCTCAACAATTTTTGTTGAAGCAAAAAATGGCAGTTTTGCTCATCACATGAAGACACATCGCTGCCTTGCAGCACAGGACTCCTAGGTTCAATTTCAGCTTGGACATTATCTGGAAAAAACTGGAAAAAGTTTTAATTGCCCTTTGAATATGATAGAACCTTAAAGAGCAAGCCCCACTAGGGCAGGGATTGACATGAATCATTTGGAATTTCTTTAAAGTGGCACAGACTGTGTTGCCGCTATATAAATTAAGGATAATAAAGCTGCATTAATGGCCATTTTCCCTTTAGCTATTACAAAAAAATGTTTGCAGTAAGGGCTTTGGATGGACAACACTACGGGGCAAATTTACGAAAGGGGCGAAGTGATTAACGTTGGCGAAAATTTGCCAGTGTGACGTCATTTCGGTACTTCGCCAATTTACTAACAGTCTACTACTTAACAGTCGCTGGCGTAACTTCGCTAGCGAAGGAGATAGACTCTAGCGATACTTAGCTCCCTAAGCCTGGCGAACTTGCCCTCTGGCAAATGGATGTAACTACGCAAATTCACTAAGATGCGGATTTTACTGACGTTAACTCTTGTACCAGACTTGCCTTCACCACTTCAGACCAGGCGAAGTGCAATAGAGTAGATAGAACTTTCTAAAAAAAATAGTTGAACATTTTTCTAAGTCCTAAAAAACACTGGCGTCTTTTCCTTTGTCAGGGTAATAGGCTGAAAAAGAGCGTACATTTTTTTGGGGTAACCGGCTTCCCCCCTACATTTTCTAACATATGCCACATAAACTATACACTGGGCTCATGTGTAGGGCAATATAACAACTCAATTTTATTTTATTAAGTTTTACCGGGCTTGTGTAGTGTAATTTATTTGCTGCAATTTATACGTCCATTGAGCTTTAGCCGTATTCAAATTAGGCAACGTTAGCGCAACTTTGCTTCGATTGGCCCAGTAACGATATCGAAACTTCGCCAGTGTTCGGTGCCCTGGACGCAACTTTGGATTTTAGTGAATTAGTGTTGTCCTGGCAAATCTACGCCTGGCAAAGTGTTATGCGCTGTGCAGTGCCGGGCCACGCTGGGCAGGCGCCCTAGGCAGGCCCGGCAGTCGCGGCGCCTGTGTGAATTCACGTGCGCATGCGCGAATTTGCGCTCGTTTGCGCATGCGCGAATTTGCACTCGTTTGCACATGCGCGAATTTGCACTCGCGTGCGCATGCGCTAATTGAGGTTCACGCGCATGCGCAGAAGAGCACAGAAGCAAGGAGAAAGTCGGGCAGAGAAGGGAACAGGACTTGGGGTAGGCAACAGAGGAGGTACGTGCCTGGCGCCCTCCCAGCTTTGCGCCCTAGGCACGTGCCTACTCTGCCTACCCCTAGTTCCTGCCCTGGCGCTGTGAGCGAAGCTGTCGCTGCCAAATTTTCTGAGGTTAGTGAATTTGCCCCTACGTTCAGTAATCTCTGTGCTTCCATTTAAAATATTACAATTTCGTCATATGCAGCTTTTGTAATATCCACTAGACCTACTGGACTACTGTTGGCTTAAGCATATACTGTATTATCCCAAGTCTGCTACAGTGAGTTTATTATTTTACCTGACGCACCCCACACACCATTAAAATTTCATTTAAACTTACAAATCAGCAAAGACCAGTCATTCACGCTTCATTGCCCCTCTATTGAGAGTTTTATATGCAGATGGAACATAATCACATCCCTGTTAGGATGCAGGAAGTCCGTACCCCCTTCTGTCTCTCTATGGATTTTATTACAGTAGAAAAACCATTTTGTGCGTGATTTGTTTGTAATGTTAGTCATTTTGAACATGCAATGTGCAATGCTCCAATAGAGCCCTAGATTGTTTTAATAGTATTTACATACTACTTCAAAGCTATTTCAGCTTTCAATTTTGGATGAATATTTACCTACAGCTACAGCTATAATAATGGCATACTGCCACCGTTCATATTGCAATGACATTTTCTTCCCCCAAAGTCTAGCATAGTTTTTTTTACACAAACAGTAATTATGAGTTGTCTTCTGTTACCTTACAGATTTATATTTTTGTAGTTGTAAACGTTTGATGGCTTCGTTCTACCTGTATAGCTGCACTCTCTTATCTACATTGGATAAAAGTTGCCCATACATTGTCCAATTTTAGCCGCTAACATAGACTCTCCAGACCAAGTTGGTAGCTTATTGGACCATGTCTTTGACCAAACTGATGTCCTCCTTGAGCAAACCTGGGCCAGATATTTTTTGGTAAGGTTTAAAGGGGGTTATTTATCAAAGGTCGAATTTTGAAGTTATGTGAATTAATTTTGTGAATTAATTTTTAACTCTAATAAATTCTAATGTACTCACAGCTCAAATGGGAGGTTATTTATGAAATAACTCGAATGTCTAAACATTCTAATCGAGTTTTCATCCGAAAAAAAACTTGAATTTCAGGAATGCTATTAAGATCTTCAAATGGTTCGACGAACCTCTCAAAAATTTTAATCTAATTCGAATCGAGTTTTCATCCGAAAAAAACCCAGAATTTCAGGAATGCTATTAAGATCTTCAAATGGTTCGACGGACCTCTGCCATTCTTCTTCCTGAACTCGGCAGGTTTTTGGTGGCGAAGTATCAAATTAGAACCAACACCATGGTCGAGGCGCGATAAATCTCACAATCGAATTCAATTCAAATTGGTGGTTTTCAATTTGAAATTGTGAGTTTTGACCAAAAGAACAATTTGAAAATTCGATTTAGAATTTACCATTCGAACATAAGTAAATATACCCCTAAGTTTCAGAAACATGTAGTACTATGCATCAGTAAATAGAAAGAAAACAAATTGCACCCAAATTGGCCCATTGTTGTGCTGGGTGATAAAAACATTTCCAAACCTCAAATATAATGAAGTGCAATATAAAAGATGTATTCAATGCATTATTGTTCAAAATTACACTAAAGCTTAACTTGCTTGGAATTACACAATTGATATACTGCTATAAAATCAATACTGTGTTACAAAAGCCATGAGAAAAAATTCCCAGGAATAGTGATGGGCGAATTTGTGCCATTTTGCTTCGCCGAAAAATTAGCGAATTTAGAGAAACGGCGAAAAATTCACGAAACGGCGCTTCGTTTTTTCAGAATTTTTTTTTTTTGAAGCCGGCGAATTTTTGCCGCGAATTTTCGCGGGCGTTTCGCAATTTATTTGCTGGCGGCGAATCGCGCAAATTCGCCACGAATTCACGCCTGGCGAATAAATTCGCCCGTCACTACCCAGGAATAATTCAAGTAAAATATAATGCAATGTAAAAATGATGCAGAATATTGGATATCCTAGGCTAACAGTAAGATGTCATATACAGACTAATATTATCTGGTCCCTCCAGACTGGTAGGAAGTTTATTGACTCATGTGTAGGTCTTGGCTGTTATCTGGCTTATAATTGGCCATATTTCCATATGGGATCTGTTATCAAGAAACCCATTATACAGAAATCACTTAAGTAGGGGAGGATCATTTCCCATCGACTATATTTTACTTAAACTATTCAAATTTCTTAAAAATGATTTCCTTTTTCTCTATAATAATAAAACAGTACCTTGTACTTGAGCCCAACTAAGATATAATTAATCCTTATTGGAGACAAAAAAATCTGTTTGGTTTAATTCATTTTTTAATTATTTTTTATATACTTAAGAGATGGAAATCCAAATTATGGAAACATTGCTTATGCAGAAGGGTCACGAGCATTCTGGATAACAGGTCCTGTACCTTCAGTTAAAAAGAAGAATTAAAGGTGGCCATAGAAACACCGATATTATATATGAAAAGATCTTTCATATGATAATTGATGCGTGTGTGGTGGGAGACTTGAAACTTGAAACTTCATCAATTGAAATAAACCAAAAAATACACCACAGCCCAATATTATTATATAATACACAAAAGCCATGAATATCCTGTGAGTTATATCCTTATAAAAGGCTCTGAGTGATGTTATCAGTTATAAATGTAGCTTAGTGATGTCATTTTTGTCACATGACTCACTAAAACTTGCCTTGTGTATTATAATTAATAAAGTTGGAAAATATGAAGATATTAGAAGTAACCTCAGTAGTGATGGGCGAATTTGCGCCACTTCGCTTCGCCAGAAAATTTGCGAATTTCGCAGGAAATTCGTGAAACAACGAAAAATTTGCGAAAATTGTGACGGCGTCAAAAACAAGTCTCCGGCGGCGTTTCGGGAATTTTTTTGATGCCGGCAGACGTTTTTCGAAAAAGGCGTCTGTTTTCGACACCGGCGTTGTGCAAATTCTCTGCGAATTTGCGTCTGGCGAATAAATTTGCCCATCACTAAACCTCAGGGGTTCCATGACCTGTATAAATGCAAGAGGACTTTGGCCTTATAATATCCTTATATTTTACAATGGGGGTACTTTTATTCACTGTATAATGATATACAATATAACACAATGAGTTACCACACTGTTATTTATCAAAGTCCAAATTTATCTTAAAATTTTCTGCTACAAACTCTGATCAAATTTTGGACCGTGTGGGGAGAGTCCCGTCATTTTTCGTCTGGCAGAGATCGGTCGTTTGGTCGATCGGACAGGTTAGAAAATTTCTGTCGGCTGCCGATATCTCTGTGTGTATTGCCGATCGTACGATTTTCAGTTGTCGGACATAACTTTCATACGATTGCTGTACCAGTAACCCATAGCAGCCGATAAAATGTTTGTTTTTAAACAAGTGACAAGTAAATGTTATAGGTGATTAGATTAGAAGCAAACTTTGCACCTTTAATATACTGCACGGAAGCCATGGAATGTGGTTTCAAAGGCAAATTTTTTTTGGCGCAAGGTTTTCATATGAGTCATTTGTATCATTAGTAGTACTGAATAATCAATGTGAATATATATTGACTGGACAAATAACAGGAGGTTTGTGCATAACATCTATACTGGATGATTTAGCATCAGACTGATCCTTATGATTGCTTGCAATGTATATCTAATTCCATATCAAATAAAAAAGCAATAAATAGACATGAGCCCGTTTAACTACATCTTGGCCCGCGTTGTTCCACAACTCATCTGCTCCGTTAATTATTTCCAGTCGTCAACAGTTTACGATCCAGGCAGAGAAAGGCTCTTTACAAGTTGATAAATGATCTATGATTAATTGTAAAGGCTTCTTGGCTGATGAAAGAGGACATGATTTGAGCACGGGCCATCAAATGGGTCACAGCTTTGTCACCCATTAGCAGGGTTTGTCTGATTAGTTTCTAATTGGAGCTGCCCTCTCGCAGCTCGTGAATTTGATACAGATCTCAGCGTTGATCAATGACCGTGTGACAGGTCATTTACCCGACTCCCAAACTGATCTACTGCACTTGCTACGGGCAGACCCCTTCAGCAAAATGAAAAGAGACTCACGCATTGGGAAGCAGTCGGTTTGCACAATACAATGAGTACATTAAAAACATGCTTGTGGGCAATGAGGCCTGTTGATTACAATTATGACATTAAAACTAGACTAGAAAAGGAGAGCAAAGCAAACAAAAAACACCAGGGCTATAGAACATGAAGGCTCATTTACATCCAGAATGGAGTGTTCAACAACACAGTGCTGCCTACCATCTGGGGTTTTATGTGGGTGCAGTATCAGACTGGGGTGCCAGGGGCCAACCACATAACCTTAGATCACAGGCCCACTTTCTTATTTCTCATAATTCCATATATATTATTATCAATCCTTCCTACCATTTCTTCTCTTTGTTATCATATAATTATAGGGGAATAGCCATTGTAGTTACCTGCTTGTGTGGGTATTTTGGGTAAGGCCATTTCTGCTGTTTCGCCATTGTCTTATGATTCAAATTCCAGCTTCCCACTTCCTGCGTAAGCTGAGGCCAAGCATGGAGCAGCCATGTTTACCTTTCATGCCATAATAAGGGGCAGATTTGAGTGATAGAGTTTTTTTTTTTACCTCGTATGAACTCGAAACTAGAATGGTATGTTATTTAAGAAAAATCGAACATCTAAAATTCAAACAAATATTATAGACCCGAAAAATCAATTTCGAACTCAATTGAAATCTCATTTTTTTCCAAAAAAACTTGAATGTCAGGAAGGCTATTAATATTTTCATATGGACCTCTGCCATTGACTTCTACATGAATTCGGCAGATTTAAGGTGGCGACCTATTGAATTTGGGTTAGTTCCAGGGTCGAGGTATGATTAATCTCGAAATTCAAATTCGAGTTTGGATTTTTCCCAACACGAATTTGTGAGTTTTGACCAAAAATTCAACTTGGAAATTCAAATTCGAATTTACTGTTAGAATCATAATAAATCTGCCCCTAATTGTACCAGAAATTACTATGCTTGTCTGAATAATTAACCCACTGCTAGCCAAGCAGCTTATCACAGCCATCATATAGCATACCTCCCAACTGTCCCGTTTTCTGTGGGACAGTTGTGATTTTGATACCTCAGTCCAGAGTCCCAGATATTTATTTAAAAGTCCAGAGTTTCTCTTTAATCTCCTGCACTGACGCCAGAAAATGATATAAAGTTTTTCTGAAAATATTCTGGAGGCTTTTTGGCAGAGAGCCCAGAACACTCAACACCTGCACTTTCATGAGACATTTGTAACAATTAAATACGAGGAAAGAAACAATTGTAATTATTTAAGCAGGTCTTTTGGGAGAACTGAGACTTGCAGCTTAAAGGGCAACTTCATTAGCAAAACTGTTATAACCCATAAAACATGGCCCTAAAACTCACAGAAATGTGCTCAAACTTTCATAACCTGCCAATTTTTGTAAAATGGGCATGGTAATTAGGGGTGTGGCCATAAAATGGGCAGGGCCAAAGGTTTTCATGGCAGATTTTTTATCCCTCTTTTCATTTTTCAAATGTTGGGAGGTATGATATAGTCCTGAGGAGAGTGTGAATTTTGCTTTTCATGTCTGGATTCTCTGAGCGGATGAAATCATGATAGAGAGGAATATGGAACACCCTGGAGGGGTAATCACACACAAACTGTTGCAGGGGAAAGGAGCCAAATAAACATTTTATTACGATTCTGTGAATACATACATTATGATATGTAGGGATTATGAAAATTAAAGTAAAGAAACTTCTACTCTTAGAGAAGTTCCCCTCAGTGGCGTAACTAGATGTTACTGGGCCCCACAGCAAATTTATATTAGGCCCCCAAAACACTCAGAGGTTGACCTGTTTTACCAATATATATTGAAATTGCTCATTAAGTAGGGCCGCATGGGGCCCCCTATACCACCTGGGCCCCTCTGCAGCCGCAGGGTCTGCTTCCTCTGTAGTTAAGCCCCTGGTTCCCCTGCTTTTTGCACTTTATTTCTTTTTTAGGTATATGATATAGGCATACAAGGCAAATGGTGAGCAAGAGGGCCACTGACACCTGGCTCCACTGAGAGTTTTCCTGGTATCCTGGTGGGCCAGTCTGCCCAGGCCTGGATTTGTGGCAAGGTCACAAAGGCACGGGCCTAGGGCGGCAGCAATTCAGGGGCGGCAGGCCGCCCAGCCGCATTCACTTAATTTGGTCCCCTTCCACGTCTTTGTGCCTGCATGCGCACATCTTGAATATTCGTACATGTACATATGCATATAAGTGCAGGCACAAGGAGACGGGGAAGACAATGTGGAAGGGGAGGATGACACGGAAGGGGAGGGGAGGATGTCTCAGACTCATTTCATCTTCTTTGCTAATCCTGAGGTTTCTGTCACTAGATTCTTCGCCTTAACGAGTCTTGTCAGCTATACCTGCCTTGTTACTGAAATTAGAATTCGTTGGAATATGCGTACATGCAGAGAAGACGATGCGGAAGGGGAGGATGAGACGGAAGGGGAGGATGATGCAGGAGGGAAGGGGAGGGGAAGAGCGACACTGAGGGCCTCAGGTGGAAGGGGACACAGACTGAGAGGAGTATGCATATGGGGGGTGATGAGTGGAGATGGCCTAGCGGCGCCTCATTTGTAAATCCGGGCCTGAGTCTGACACTTTGCGTATGTTCCCTTGGTTCACTAGCTAGTGTGCATATCATTCAAACTCTCAAGTTAGGCTAGGGTTGTCAACTTCTGTCCCATGGAACGCTGGGCATGAAATGGGGGCGGGACTGCAACGTAACAGGGTGGGACCATGATGTGGCAGGGGCGAGTCATGACATCAGGGGTGGAGCTATGACGTGGTGACAGATAAATCATAGGAAATCCTGCCTAGTTTTCCTAATTTGGGTAAATCCAGGCTCTCCGGTTCCAAACCGGACAGGTGGCAACCCTAAGTTAGGCAGCTTTAAGGGGTGCAAGGTGATAAGGAGTCCTATACCCCCTGTCCATGGTAGTCAATAAAAACAAGATTGCAATACTCCTGCATCTTGCACCCTGTACTGAACACAAAATGCAAGATACAGGATGCACTCAAATCCCCTGGTGCAAGATTTCTATAAATTAACACTAAGGGAGTTATTTATTAAAGTCAGACTTTTCCTGGTCTGAGTTTTAAAGGGGAAAACGCAATTTATATGCAGAAAACAAAAAACTAATTTTTTTGTGATTTATCAAAGCCTGAGGCTGCTAAAAGTCCGAATAAAAAAGTACTCCATCTCAAACCTGCTGAGGTGATGTCGAAGTTAATGGCAGATGTCAAATTTACAATTGGAAGATATCATGATCTGTGCTGGGTTTCGTACAATAATCGGAATAATTTGTGGCTGTTCGGGTGATAATATGAAAAAAAATTGCACGATTCGGACAATATCGGACAATGTGCACAGGAGAAAATAGTGAGAAATATTCCGAGTTTAGTAAATAACCTAGGGTGCTATATTGTACCCCTTCGTTCTCCAGCACTTGCTGCTTTAAATAACTCCTTCAATGTTTTGATCAGCGCAAGTAACATTCAGCCTGTCACTGGCATCTAAAATAAATGTGTTTTCTGCACAAGGCTATTTACATTGTTGTAAATAGAAAGCCAGTAACGGTGGACCATTGAGTCAGTAACCCTCTGCAAACAAAATGTAAGAAAACAGGATGATTATATTTACTGCATTCTTTTTAATTTTATCCTTTCTATTTAGTCTCTCTATTATTAGTTCTGCACAACACCTTCCAGACAAGTGCCTGGTTGTTGATGAATAGCAAACAGATAACAGATTAAATCCAAACAAGGAAAAAATACTACACAAACAAACAAACAAACACATGTATTCTGACTAATATGAATCATCGCTGCGCCAGCATTAGGTGGGCTTGAATGGGAAGGGATGCTCCTCTGGTGAATAAAAGAAGAGGTCAAAATGTCCCATGTGCCTTTAGTCTGTGAATGCAATATGTCCAATGTTAGGGATAATTGAAAAAGAACAAGGTTGTGGAAATGTAAGAGGTTGTTATTAATCTGATATCCTGTAAATGATTACTAATAATAGTAAGGGAAACATTCTGCCCATGAGGGACAAAGGAATTTTGGACATCACTCATTTATAGGTCAGTACAACTAGTTCCCATGGAAAAATCAAATCTGCTTGAACTCTGGAATTTGAATCATCAGCTTCTGTGCAGAGTTAACTCTGCAACCCCTGCCTTCATAAATAGTTGAGCCATTCTGAGGGGAAGTTGGTACCCAAAGATCATTTTAAGGTACCCCCCCACATACAATAAATCCTCGTAACAGTCAGGGGGCTATTTACTAAACTCTGAATGCAAAAATCACGAATGATTTTTTTTTAAAATAAATATCGGACTTTTAAAAAATCACAAATTTTTCAGAAATTCATTAAACCCCGGGATGGAAAAGTTTGAATCTGAAAATCCGGCAACTCAGACCTGTCGAGATTTCATATAAGTCAGTGGGAGAAGTCCCAATGATTGTTTGATTCAATACCCCAAAGTTTTTAGAGTTTTCGCGCAAAAAGCATAAGAAATCTGTTTTCTGGTGAAAAATCTGAAAAAAAATTGTGAAAATCCAAAAAAATTGCGAAAATCTGATTTTTTCACTCTAAGCAAATTTTTTGGGAAAATGCAATAATAAATAAGCATAAAAAACCAGAGCGGATTTGATTGGAGTTTGTAGCAGAAAATATTGAGATAAATTTGGACTTTGATAAATAACGACCCTAAGGGTCCAATAGTCCAGAATATTTAGTGCGAGGTCTAAAGCTGAAAATTTAATCACAAATATATTTACTTTTACTGTGATCAAATACATACTGCTTAATTAACTTTCAACTTGTTTGGTAACATATAAACAAGATCTTCATTAATAATCTAAAATGGTAAGTATTGCTTCTTGGGGAGGAAGTGTTACTGGCAATGCAGAAACCATACATCAAATAATTGCAAATCTTTAACCCTGTTTAACTTCAGGAGGGCAGGAGATAAGGGGAGAAAATGTCAAGCCTGTTCTTGTTTTGATTCAATTTATTAGATACCCATCCCACATACAGTATGTTAAAGAAAAAGTATGTTGGCCAAAATTTTGGAAGTGATAGATAGCTCCTGATAAAAATTGACCATAGGGTGTATGTATGTGTGACCTATGTTTGTAAGCTCCACTGGGGCAAGAATTTACAGTATATGTAAGCACAATACAAATAAAGGACGATTATGGAAATGGAAAAGATGGAATCCCTGCTGCAGTAATGTGGACCCCTACATAGTAGGGAAAGGAAGGTCATTGCCTTGGTCAAGAGCAGAGTAGGTAGCAAGCAAGGCAGTGCTGGTGTTCAGGAGAAGGCTAGCAACTACACATACATTTAACACCTTACAATTAACACCTTACGTAGAAAAGAAATATGACTGGCTCTCTGATTTCAATGGCTTCCATTACAGATTACCACCCAGTGATTCTGGAGGCACCTGGCAACAACGAGGGAAGGGGCACAATCACAACAAAGATGTTGCCTAGATGATGCCATGGGGACCAGCTCAATGAAAGACGATGGTAAAGAAGGGGCCACTACAAGAGGAAATTCACTATTGATTGTAAATGATATAATATGTCACTTTAGGTATCCCCTGGGCTAAGCACAATTCAGCAGGAAATGCTGTGCCATAACGGTTATCTTCTAGAGGCCATTCAAACAGAAAACGACATCCGTGAGATACTGGCTTCTTCTATATTGCTGGTTCTTTGTAGCCTCCATTGTTGCGCAAATGGAAGAAGTTAATCTGAATTTAAATTCAATACACTTTTGAGCATTACCCCCGTTTAAGACTGTCTTTGCTTTCTAGTGATCAAGACCGTGTGCCTAGTTTTTAAATATCAGTGGGCTCAAGTACGATTCCCAATAACTGGAAGCTTACCTGTCGAAATGGTGAATGCTCACCTCATACTTATTAATGATAATCCTGTGGAAAGCCATTTGTAATGGATTGTGTAACAAAGGCATTTGCTTGCTGAGAGGTAGTGATAACAGGCCATTAGTAACATTCGAGATGATGGCAACTGAGAAAATGAATGCTAATTTTCTTTGTCTGTAAACCAAGTGCTGTTTACACTTTGAATAAAAACTATTCCATTTCTGTGTACAGAAGAGATTTCGTATTCTGCTGCATTTGGGAGTGAAGGACAATAACTTGAAGCTTTGTATCCTTGCGAGTCTTGTGTTGCCTAGAGTGGTAAATATACAACATTAAATATTTGTCTTTGGTTATATTCTAGGGTGGCTTACAGCTGTCCATACATGTCCCAAATTGATTGATTGGGCTGTTTGGATGATTGGGCTGTTTGGATGATTACTACCATACTGTCTAACCATCTGAACATGTAAGTCAAGTTGGACATTAGTTTTGACTAGTGATGTGGTGAATTTGTCCCATTTCGATTCGCAGAAAAATTCCTGAATTTCCCGCGAAATTTTTCGCGCCAGTTTAACTCTGTAAAACACAGATGCTGAGCAGAAACCGCAAACCTATGGTGCTCTAATTTACTTTCTCTGTATCCTTATTCGAAGGGTGTTGGGCCTCACAGCGTTATGTTCACAGGTTTGAAAGCACCTATAAATTAAAATGTTTTATTTCAATTGGTATGCCAATTACGTGTGTCCTATCGCTATTCTAATGTTGCCTTAAAATAAGTTTTGTTTTTCTTCTCAGCTCTTTCTACTCATGTGAATAGAAAACTCTGCAGACTTGGAATGCACTCCTGGGCAGAGGCAATGGTCTAAGGCAGGGGTCCCCAACCTTTTTTACCCATGAGCCACATTCAAAAATAAAAAGAGTTGGGGAGCAACACAAGCATGCAAAAGGTTTTTGGGGTGCCAAATGAGGGCTGTTATTGGCTATTTGGTAGCCTCCTATGTGGACTGGCAGCCAACAGGAGGATCTGTTTGGCAGTGCATCTGGTTTTTATGCAACCAAAACTTGCCTCCAAGCCAGAAATTCAAAAATAAGCATCTGCTTTGAGGCCACTGAGAGCAACATCCAAGGGGCATGTTGCTCGCAAGCTACTGGTTGGGGATCACTGGTCTAAGGGCACAGGAGTGCAGGCCTTGCCCCCTTTACATTCAGCCATGGATTTCTGGAAAGGCCACCAGGGCGGCAGGATTTTAGGGGGGCTGCATGCTGCCCAACCACACCCACATTGGTTTAAAAAAGACTGATTGCACAGGAGATACAATCATTTTTTTTAATTTACTGTGTGCCAATCCCTATTTATATGAATATTTGGGAGGGAACAGAGAGGGCGAACAGCAGTGGGCCTAGGGGTGCCCGCTATGTAAATCCAGCCCTGTATAAGCATAACTTTCTGTTTTCCCCCCTCTAGATGTGAGTCCCGGTGCAGCCTCAAGAGGACTGGCTCGGCTGGTGGAAGAAATTTGAAGCTTCCTGCAGCTTAGCCAATCCCCTAGTGGCAGGACCAGGACTTGCACTTTGAGGAGAAAAAAAAGTTTAAGTTTAGTTCATGTCTGCTGCTGTGATTAATTAACTGTTCCTGGGTTATGTGTGTCAGGACCATCAACCAGCTACCCTTTTTCTTTACTGTTGGGCTTGGTTTGAAAGGAACAGTTCAGTGTAAAAATAAAAACTAAGTAAATAGATAAGCTGTGTAAAATAAAAAATATTTTTAATATAGTTAGTTAGCCAAAAATGTAATGTATAAAAGCTGGAGTGACTGGATGTCTAACATAATAGCCAGAACACTACTTCCTGCTTTACAGCTTTCTAACTGAGTTAGTCAGTGACTATAAGGGGGGCCACATGGGACATAACTGTTCAGTGAGTTTGCAATTCATCCTCAGCATTCAGCTCAAATTCAAAAGCAACAGTTATGACCCATGTGACCCTCCCTCAAGTCACTGATTGGTTACTGCCTGGTAACCAATCAGCGGAAACCAAGAGAGCTGCAAAGCAGGAAGTAGTGTTCTTGCTCTTATGTTAGACACCCAGTCACTTCAGCCTTTATACATTACATTTTTGGCTAACTAACTATATTTTGTACATTCTATCTATCTACCTAGTTTTTATTTTTATACTGAACAATTCCTTTAATTTCCCTATGCCCCTTTCCCCACCAGTCTAGAAACAGTACAACAATTCTAGCGTATGCATGTCAAATTTTGGAAATCATGAAGTCAGAGCACAGAAATATGGTGGGGGGGTCATCAAAATGCAAGGTTACTACTTAAATGCAAATTAAAAGAAGGATACAGTAGTGGCACCTGCAGATAAGAAACTAGTAAGAGAGTAAAAGAATAAATAGGAGGGTACACGGGACAGCAAAATAGGGGGGCATCCTGAAAAAATGGAATGGCAGGCGTCAAATACACCTCCCCTATTCATTAAATATTGACTCTTATTGTGTATAATGTGCCTGGAGTGTCAGTATCCATAGCCGTACACTGTTTATTATGTTCTTGTGGTACCTTAGAAGCTAACTGATCTTACATTATTAAGTGGTGGAGATGATGTGCCATTATCTATTACTCTCAGTGTGCACTAGATACAAACCAAACCCTAAAATTCAGCTACTTCCAGGGTTCATCCTGCAGCCGTAGAGAGGCAAAGGCATTAAGTGGGTGTTTTCTGAGAATAATAGAAGTTTAAAGGGGAAATTGAAGCTACTCCATGTCTGGTCCTTGCACTGTAGATGATTAGATCCCCAGTTTCTCACTTGTTTTCACTCAAAGCAGCAGTCTGTTATGCAATAGGAATAAGCACTACACATAACCATCTTGCCACTAGTCAGAGGCAAAGAAATGTCTTGGCATTTTGTTCATTTATTACTGGGGTACTAACAGAGGATCATAAAAGCTAGAATAGCTGTTTGTACTCACCTAACTGCCACAGTTATTAATTTCTAGAGAGTTAACTATAGTGATCTGACCCGATTGGCTTCTAGAAAAACTTTGCTGAAATGTATTGAAATCTATGGGCGACAACATTTTTATGATGCACAACACAATTTTTTTCACCAATTGTAGTCTATGGGCTTCATTTTCACAGGCAAAACTTGGCAAAAACATTTGCTAATTAGTTAGCTATCTGAGACTTAACACAGTACATCACCCTAATTGCTCTTTCTTATGACATTCCCTGTGTTTACAGGACATAAGCAGAGAGGTAAAATCTACAACAAACAAGGGAAAGTTGTGCTCACCACTAATTTTTAAAACCATTAGGCGGGGGTGCAATGGGGCTGTGACCACAAAATGCATATAGACAAATACAAGAGTCCTCTGCACTCAACTCAATAATAATATATTTAAGACATTGAGACATTTTGTGCCTTACGCTACCAAAAAATGCCTTCAGCTTCTTCTATGAATTTTGTTGCTTATTTAAAAAGACAAACCCTTAAATGCGCTTAGAAAGCTAGCCCATGGAGGTTATTGATGGTGACATAGTGTTTTTTTTGTGAACTTGATTGATGGTGGCTTCCATGGAGTTATCAACAGCACCAGGATGGTTTCTGTGAATTGTTGAACTTGATTGACATAATCTATATTCTGAATCTGTAACTGTGTTGATAAAGGCTCTAGGGTGAAGTCGGAACACGGACAGAGGAAACACATACTTGCCTCTAATGAAAGGACAGATATTGGCACCTCTCTTATTTATGACTGCTAGAAACAAACCCATATACCCTTACTGATGTCAGAGAGAGCAAAATATTTCACTGATGTTGCAATGACCCCCAAACAGATAGTCCTGCCTTGTATGTCCTTAAATGTGGTGTTCAGAATATGCTACATCCCTGCCTGCTGTATGCTTATAACAATGGGAGTGCAATTTGCAAGATATTTACAGGCGCCTAGAATCTAGCTTGGTTTTGCACTTAGAAGCAAATAGAATACTTTGCGGTGAATATTATGGGGTGCAAGAATTATGAAACATTCTGGAAAAAATAACCTACAACATCACTGTGAAAAATAAATAGGAAACTGCCAACCTTTTGCACTACTGCAACACGCGGTCAGGCTCAAACCCAGGGCTTTGTGCATTGTGGGTCTGTGGCTGTACCATTAGGCCATATTACCACTATACTGCAGGGGTATCTTTAGTCACTCTCCATGGTACTGAAATTCATTCCTATGCTCTCTTCTGCTTCACTGTACTCTCATTGTAATAACTTGATGCAGTCCCTTGTCGGTACAAAGGCCAGACATGGACACTGGACAAGCCAGTCGTAAGTCTAATGTTACTAGCACTTCTGTTATTCAGTTTTGACTCCATGCCTGTTTCTTGGCATTGCCTAGTCACTGTCTATCCTGACCTTAAGCTGTTTTGTATTTATGTATACAGTATATGTACATTTTATTTGTATAACGCTTCTTGAAGGGGTCAATACAAATAGTAAATACAAATAAGTACAAAAATACAATGCAGATAAATATATAAAGTACAGATACAATACAAATTAAGTGCTTAGTTCATTGTGTAGACACTAGGGGGGTTATTTACTAAACTCTGAATGCAAAAAAATCACATATTTTTCGGAATTTATTAAACCCCGAGGATGGAAAAGTGTGAATCAGAAAATCCGGCATCTCAGACCTGTCGAGGTTGCATATAAGTCAATGGGAGAAGTCCAAATGATTGTCTGATGTGCGCTGGGTTTCGTGCAATACCCCGAAGTTTTCAGAGTTTTCGGGCAAAAATCGAGAAAAATCCGAAAAAAGCAAAGCGAATTTTGGGGAAAATGTAATAATAAATAAGCGTAAAAAATTGAATCGGAGTTTGTAGCAGAAAATATTGAGATAAATTTGGTCTTCGATAAATAACCCCCTAGGTTTTAGAGACCATGATTGTTACAAGTCTGCACTTAAAGGAGAACTAAACCCTAAATAATGCCATATTTAATATACTGAACTTGTTGCACCAGCCTAAAGTTTCAGCTTGTCAATAGCAGCAATGATCCAGGACTTCAAACTTGTCCCAGGGGGTCACCATCTTGGAAAGTGTCTGTGACACTCACATGCTCAGTGGGCTCTGAGCAGCTGTTGAGAAGCTAAGCTTAGGGGTCGTCACTAATTATCCAGCAGGAAATGAGGTTGGTCTGTAATATAAACTGGTGCTACAGGGCTGATTATTAAATTCTGATGCTAATTGCACTGGTTTCTGTGCTGCCATGTAGTAATTATCTGTATTAATTACTAATCAGCCTTATATTGTGACATTTCTATTCTATGTGTACTGTATATTGTGAGTGGGTCCCTAAGCTCAGTAAGTGACAGCAGCACAGAGCATGTGCAGTGAATCAGCAGAAAAGAAGATGGGGAGCTACTGGGGCATCTTTGGAGACACAGGTCTTCCCTGCTAGGTCTGTGGTTCCCTTGGGCTGGTATAGAAACCCAAAACCTAATGTACAACATTCCTAGCCTTCTTTTTTAGTTAAGCTTTAGTTCTCCTTTAAGGCCATTAGTAAATCACGCTGTCTGTAATGCTTATGTGCGCTTTAACCTTTAATCTGAAACTGTTTTCCCTGCTATTCCCTTGAGGGCCATGCTCAGTATTTGTCCACTTTCATCAATCTACACAGTGACATAAGAGTGTGATGTACTCACTGATAGCATGCACATCATTACTCTGAACTACCAGCATGTGCCACAGGCAGTGCTCCAGCTCCCACTTTTCCAGTCTAGCACCCCTCACAGTGCACCCTTATAAAGCACTGGAAAACCTTGCTATTAAGTATTGCCACCATAGTTTTTGATGACCTGTATATACTGTAGTATCCCGTACATACACACAAGTAAATGCTTATACATAGTTAGCACATGGATGAATACAAGCATCGCTGCCATCTCACACAATTCAAGTCTCCAGCTTTCAATGTCATCAGTTCTCTTTTTTTCCTTTCTACCCTCCCTCCCTCCCCGCTTTTTTCCCCCCTTTTCATAAAATCGCACTCATGAATGATTTATACACGTCTCGTTATCTGAAGAGATTTCCAGGAGACCTAAACCCATTGCTGCATAATTGTTAATTTTACCACCATAATAGCCCGAGATGGAAAGCAGCGATTATACATTTATTGCACAATTAAATAAAACATACTTGAGAATTACAAAAGGTTCCGTAATTATTTCAGACCATTAATAAAATGGGCATTAAATTATAGAAGACATAATAGAGTCAGGGAATAGATTTTCATTGCAAAAACAGAAGCTGAGAGGGGTAATAGATCCTTGTTGAATTCTTTTTTTTTTTTTTGTCTTTCTCTCTCTGAAATTAATTGTTGCCCAGTTTAATTCATAGAGGAATGAAAAAGAATCTAAAAATGCATTGAAGAAGCTCAGATAAAAGGGCTATTGTCTGGCCGGACAATGGAAAGTGAATCACTCCACCGAGAGTTGAAGCCATACTTCATTTCTGATTTCTCTGTCCTATGGTGACAAGAGATCAGAATTCTGCCTTATACTTCTTATCTGACCCTTCCCTGGCTTTACTGCTGTGGAGACCAACACTACCTTGTTGAAGGAACACTTATTCTAACATACAAGTTGCTCTTATCTTTTTCCATTTTCTAGATCTGTAAAGGATTTCTTGGCATTCAATTTGGTTACTTTGTATTGCAATGGGGCCCATTATCGCAAATCCCCACAACAATCTGATGGATAAAATTATGCACTAAAATGAACTAGACAAACCAGTCAGGCCAACTTTTAAAGCTTAATGAAGGCTTGGGTAATACCGTAGCCCCTTCAGACCAGAGGCCTCCATATCCCCTCCTGAACTACAAAATATCCCTAATTATCCACTACATCTGCCATTAATATAGCATGGGAAATGCTCTGCCCAAGACAAACACTGGTGGTGACTGGCAGACACTCATAAACACTGTTCACTTATATCGTCCATAAGCAGAGTGTTTCCCAAGCTCCTGGTTGTGATAGGCAAATAGAGGCTTTTTGCCCCCACCCTCCCCAATATCTGAAAGAACACCACAGCACTACAGCAGTCCAAGTATTATAAAGATGCATATTGATATGGACAAAGCACCATAAACAGTACTTTATTGCCATTTTCATCACAGCATTGATGTTTTCAATATGGACCACAAATGCCGACTTGTGTTGACATGGCCGATATCTAGACCATCTCCTCTCATACTTGACTTTTACAAATGCTACTGTATGTATGTCAAATCTCCACCAGATATGGATTCTCTTTCCATGAACCGGCCTTTGACTTGAATCAACTATTGCACCCACTCAGAACCCTGCATCAATGACCCTGTAAAACTTCTTTGCATATCTTCCATTTCTATTTATCTAATGGAGTCTAATGGAGATATCAAAAGAATAGTATATTAGAATACTGATGTTGCAGAGCTCACCTACATTTTATAAAGCTGACAATCAGGCCATTTCTTATCCCATGTTTGGCTTCTTGTTTCTAAGTCACAAGCCCTTATGATAGTTTGAGAGTTCTCCCATTTAAAACAGCAGGTAGGATGGACTAGCCCCAATTCTAGGGGTGCCACGCTCAAAGCAGCTAAGCATGAGTGTTGAGCTGTAACTGCGACGGCCCACCTAAAATATCAAGACAAATGGCCAAAACCTCCACGACACTGCCTTTCTCCCAACCCAGCCCCCCCATGTGCATCACACTGCAGCATACCTGTCATGGTGCCTGGGCCAGAGGGGCCCAAAAGGACAAGGGCCCACTAGGTTTTCTCCTGGGGCCCCAGTGGGCACCAGGATGTATTTAACCCCAAAACCTTTCAGCTAAAATATATACAGTATATATATATATATAATATGTGCAGTGCAGTTTCCCAAGTTGCAGTTGGCTTCCTTATGTCCAATTCAGAAGCCAACGTCTCTCTCACTCAATTTATTCAAATACCTCTATAGCTTTAATCATATCAGCCATTAAAATGACTTATATGGCTGCAGTTACTATAACTAATAAAACCTCATATACCTCATAACATATAAAAGTAAAAGGGTTACATATGAATACAACTATGGCTCACAATTTATCCCAGGCAACAAAGAGTTAATAGCGAGACCCTAATTCATTTGTAAAGAAAAATTTTTTATTGCAATTATTAATTGCTTCAATATTGAGAACCTTTCATTCATTTTGCGGCACAGACCTCCAGAGCTTTGCCCTTGGGCTCCATGGAGATCCATTCTTAACAAAGCATGAGAGACGCAAGTCAGTCCAGGGACGGAAAAACCTTGATTTATTTCTGTGTTCGCTACTTACGGGCAAACAGAGGCAGAATAAGGGGGATAAACAGCCTAAATAAAATGAAATGGAAAACATAAAGAGAACAAGCTTTTATTCTGTAGGTCATAATATGATATAAAATAATTGTGTCTTTTAATTTTGGAATGATCTTTTGGATGGAAATACTTTTTCTTATTAAGGATACAATAGGCTTTTTGACCAACATATGCACAAAATTCAGATAAAACTCCATAGGTCCAGGGTGTCTATATTTCCTATGTTCCATTGAACACTAAATAGTGAATGGTCTTACAGATAGTGTCAATACTACACACATTCAGTTTGTACTCATTTAGCACTTTGCACTTGTGCTTGCATTTGTAAAAGAGCCTTAAAGTGACACCAAACTCCACCTGTACCTTCAGGCAACAATCCAGCTTGAGGGCTATTATACATTGTGTGATTCCAATTGTACACAATGGAAAGGGATCCAATATAATTCCCTGTGTTGTGTTTCATGCAGGCAGATTTCCTGTGGACTGAACTGTGAGGATCTCCAAGTTTTGATCCCCTCTGGTGGCATGGGAATGGATGGAAAAAATCTCTTGGAGTTCTTGCATAAAAAGGCTGATTTTCATGGGTGCTGCTACTTTGAGGTGAGTTGAGAAACTCGCCTCAGGCGGCAGCAGCCTGAAAGTTTGCAGAGGCATCAAAAAAGCCACTTCAGGAGATGAAATTTCGATTTTTAAATCAGAATTTTGTCTCTGCTAGTGCAGAGAGCCCAATAGCGCTCTCCGCGCTCCAGCTCTGGAAATGGTTTGTGCCAGGTACAAGGGGGGTGCCATTTGAAAAGCTGTCTGAAGGTGGCAAGGAGCCCCGAAACGCCCCTGCTTATTTGTAGGTGACAGGCCCCTGTAGAGGTCTATCTGCTGCTATGTTGAAGCCAAGTATTTTAACATTCCCATCTAGGCTGTACCAAAAATATCCAACACTTTCCAGCTTTCCAAGAGCCCAGTAATTTTGAAGCAATATGTTACTACAATAAAAGATACCACAATAAAAAAAGTTAAACTCTGATCTAGTTTGCTTAGTAGCAGCATATTTGTGCAGTGTCTAACCATACAGTGTGTATCTTTTATTCTTTTTACTCTTTTTACTTTTACTCTTTTTACTCTTCCTTGGGGGATTGCAACAACCTGGTTTACTACAAGGGGTTCCACACACAGCCGCATACATCCAGAAGAAGAAAACCTGACTCAAGAATTTGAGTCTGCTCCATCTGTATCACTGCTTACTGGTGTCTTAACCACCATTGTTCATGTAGAGCCGTAAGTCCCCATTCCTACTTGCTACTCTCCCTGTATCCCCCAAGAGCACTGATTAGACACATTGGCCTAGAGGTGTAGGAAGCCATCCCGACAGGAATCTCCACTCTTTAACCACAAATTGTTGCCTAGTTTTCTCAAGGTTCCAGAAACAATTGTTGTCTCAGAGCCAGAACTGATACATAATCATTGTGTTGAGAGAGTACTGTTTGTATCAGTAAAGTTATCTCAGGTTAATATAAGAGAACAACTTGCCTAGTGTAGAGCTACATATAGTTCATCATAACCCTTCACAAATCATTTTCCTAAGTAGCAAAATTATCACCTCAGCAGCATAGCCTTGCAAATCCCACACTGTAAAAATGAAAGGGATGTGTTTGCAACAATCTACCCTGCATGTATTTAAGCATATCCCTGTGTGGTGCATGGGGGATGCTGGAGGTGCTAGAAAATACCTTTATAGGATCACCACCTCATTGCTTTAATACCAGCCACTTATGGAAATCCACATGATATATGAATAATTAAATAAATCCCTATACACCATCTCTGCTGGTGACTAATTAGCCTTTCAATGTATGTTTTTTTTAATTTATATGAGATTCATATCTGATGAGCGATGGGCACTGCAGGCTATTAGATTCAGAGTAGTATCATGAGTCTGATGCTCTTACATTATTTAATGCCAGTAAGACTGACCATACACAGAAAAGTATGTTTGGGCAGTCTGTCCAAGCTAAATCACTGAAGCAGCTACCCATGTGGGGAGACCTAATTTTGACTGACTTTCTTGTGATCTGTTTGGATCCCATTAAATCTGTGTTTTCCCATGGGTGTTAGTAAGGGGGGGGGGGGGTATTGGCTGACCTGGAACAGACGAGGGGCCTGTTTTTTATATACACTCATTGAAGTCATCTGCCCTCTACATAACTTGTCATCCCTTTTTATGGCAAAATAAGAAATACTGTACTCTATTTCTTGTCTCATAGGATAAACATTGCTGGGCAGTCAACCAATGTGTAGCCATATATATAAGGGCGATTACCAGCTGTTAAACTCCTCCAGATTTTGTGAAAAAAACATTGAAAGTTTTATTTGCAAGCATGGTTCTACACAGGCACATCCACAAAGTTAAAAGCCGTCCAACACAATTTCACTCCTCACAGGTTAACACATTCCTTTCTTTAGTCCCAAAGCGCCTTACCTGGAAATTTAGGGAGGGCTATCACTTAGGGCACCGGCTTTCCTGCCTGTCTTGATAATCCGGTGTTCCTTAGCACCAATTTATCATTCCACCCAGGCCTTCCATCTCAATAATCTGGGGCTTGTCCAGCACCCCTCATTTTTATTCTGATAGGGTTTTCCTCACTGACAGTTCGCTGACTGAAAGCCCTTCAAACCCTGCCTTGCCTAACCCATTTCTCCTGGGTCCCTGTCTCGTGGGGTGTCCTTTACTCTTTTACATTCTTAGTCATGACTAAGCGCCCTGAATGGGTGCGAAACGCGTAGGGTGGATGGAGATGCAGATTTATATTTTTAACTTTGTATAGATAAAAATATTTTTTAATTGAATTTCTCTGGTCCTGTGGATCTGTCTAAGTGCTGGTTGGCCCTGCTTCTTCTTTTACTCCTGCCTTAAACCCACTAAATGAATGTTTTTTAGACATTCACGTGCCACCAACCGCCCCCCCCCATGTTAGCCCAGAGCTATGAGTGAGCAGGGAGAAACTCATGCAGGAAGTGATGTCACACCAAGCTAATAAGGTAGCTGCTATCCTAAACAAACAAAGAGAGCATCTAGAGCTGTTTACACTGGTATGGTAGAGCATTCTACAGAATAAATATAGTATTCTACCTTACACTAGTGTGGCTAATCTATTGGCAATAAACTGCCTCAGTAGCTTTCCTTCTTCTTTAAGTATTTTTGCATCTGAAGTAATCGTTTTGATCCTCCTCTGTTTGTCATTTCAGCATATTGTTATGCCATTTTACAAAGTTTTCTGTTTAATATCCAAAGATTAACTTGTATTAAAAAGCAAAACAATGGAGTTGGAAAGCAAATCGCTGCGTATTATTTTGTTTCTTATCCCAGACAACAGTAGTGATCATTAAGATTTCTCAGTCTCAAACAAAATATAAACCAAATCTTACACTTAAAAGCTATTTGTCTTCTGCAGTATTTCTGCTTATCATATCGTATTGTTTCATCTCTGCGCACAATGAGAAACAATACACATTTGAGGAACTCAAAACATAATAAAACATTCATCCTTGTGGCTTTAAACAGTTAAGGCAGAAAACATAATCTATCTTAGATACAAGAAAAGCACTGCATTGTTAATATGTTATGTAAAATGTATTTCTCCCACACGAGGACTTGTTGCTCCCATAATCATTCTCTTCTTAAAGCATAAATCCAGGATGCAATTTCTTTCTTTCACTGCTGAATTTCTATTCATAGAGATTAGACATTGCAGAATCCATGTATGAACTCTATGGCAAATTCATGGCTTCAATCAGAGATCATCAGTAGAAGAACAGAAGATGAGGATCTCTGAAGGCCCTTTCCCACTGACAACAACAGCAAAGCTTCAAGAATCTATGGTAGATGCAACCCCATAGACACATTTGAATGTTTAAAGCAACCACCTCTTTAGAGGCAATGACGATATAGCTTAGCCCTTCTAACATTCCACACAAGTTAATGTCAGCTGAGCCATTTGCTAATGACTAGACCTTCTCTACAACAAGCCTTCTCAAACAACCAGACAATGCAGCTTGGCATATGATCCAGTGCTTACTTGAGCTGCCCATACCTGAAGCAATATTTTCTGAATGAGTTGGCAGCTTATTGGCCATCAGTATGAAGGGAAAATCACACAAATTGTAGACTGCATTGAGCCATTAAAGGGGAACAGTCACCCTGAGAAATAATTCCAAATCCTTTTCTTTCATGTCAATTAAGCAAAATAAACTTTACTTACACTATATATTATTTAAATTTTGTTTCCTTCAGTCTTGGAATTAAACAATCACAGTAAGCAGACAGGAGCCATTTTGTGGACACTATTATTAAGGCAAGTTGTGTATCACCCCAAAATCTTGTATATGCGCCAGAATTGTGGGGTGTGATGCCCGTGCACAGTGCCCTAGAAAATTACAGCGTGTGAGAAGGGTGGGGGATGTGAGGAGAGCAGTGACATCTAGGAAGTGCTGAATGGAAACAAAGTAATTGACTGCCCCGTCTCGATGCCTGAGGCATAGAAGCGGGGCAGGCAATTTATAATTGTCAGCTCAGATATTTAAACACATTTATGGATGTTTTAATGAAAAAAAGAATGTGGATTAAGGGGCACATTTAGCTTGCTTAGCTTGAGTGAAGTATTAGAAGGAAAAAAAACTTCGAATTTCGAAGGTTTTTTTTGGCTACTGCGACCACCGAATCGGTTATTTCGACCTTCGACTACGACTTCGAATCGAACTGAAAATTGTTTGACTATTCGACCATTCGATAGTCGAAGTACTGTCTCTTTAAAAAAAAACTTCGACCACCTACTTCGCCACCTAAAACCTACCGGGCACCAATGTTAGCCTATGGGGAAGGTCCTCATAAGCTTTCTAAGCATTTTTTTATTGAAGGAAATCGTTCGATCGATGGATTAAAATCCTTCGAATCGTTCGATTCGAAAGGATTTAATCCTTCGATCAAACGATTTTTCCTTCGAAATGCGGTAAATCCTTCGATATTCGAAGTCGAAGGATTTAACTTCGATGGTCGAATATCGAGGGTTAATTAACCCTCGATATTCGACCCATAGTAAATGTGCCCCTAAGTGTTTACTTTGCAAAGTACTTTCATTATACAGCTTTTTATGTCTGGGTGACAGGTCCCCTTTAATGCACACCTCTTCTGAGGTGACACCTAATGTGTTTGTTTATCCAAATGAATTGATCGGCCTGGTCTGGTCCTCCCCCAGGAGCATTTTATTAAAATCTCCAAGATTGCTACAGAGCAGTCGTCCCCAACCAGTGGCTCATGAGCAACATGTTGCTCACCAACCCCTTGGATGTTGCTTCCAGTGGCCTCAAATTAGGTGCCTAATTTTAAATTCCTGGCTTGGATGCAAGTTTTGATTGCACAAAACCAAGAAGAGTCTCCTGAAGGCTGCCAGTGCACATTGGTGCTACCAAAATTCAAACATAGCTCTTATTTGGCGCCCACATGATTGTGTTTGCCCTCATCTCTTTTCACATTTGAAAGTGGCTCATGGGTAAATAAGGTTGGGGACCCCTGCTATAGAGAGAGATCGTTTTCAAACATTCCACATGCTCATGGCCCAAGAAGGGATTTGATGAAGCTATGGGCTGGCTATGGGTCCAGAAAATAGTCTTGGGGGAGTCATATCAGGCCCTGAGGCATCTAGTTGGGATGTCCTGTTTTAGGACATATGGAAATTATATAACCTTCATCTATATTAGCCATACTTCATTTCTTAAGTGTCAGGGCTGTCCCACAAAAATAGGATTATACACCAAAGGGCATTATCTTTCATATTATTATATGTGAACGTATAGGAACTATCAAACAATAGGGATCATTTACATCCACAAGTGCAGTAGCTTCCATGAAATTTTCTCCACAGTCAGTTGCTCATAAAACTCCATTCATTAAATGTATGTGTGTCAAAATATGCTCCTTGCACTTCAGTATAGATGTGCTTGCAGCCGCTGTGTTCCTGTACCAAATTCAGTGCTTCTATGCCTATCGACACCGAGGAACTGTGGAGCCACCACCTCCAGACCAGGCAGTAACTCCAGGGTTCCCTCAGTGCTCTGGGTCTTGTGGCTAAAGAATGTCTTTCACATTATAATTATAAATTATAAATGCAAGTTATACACTAAATGGCAGTGTGTTGGGAGTTTCCTTAAATGAGAAGGATCTAGGGGTCTTTGTAGATAACACGTTGTCTAATTCTGGGCAGTGTCATTCTGTTGCTACTAAAGCAAATAAAGTTCTGTCTTGCATAAAAAAGGGCATTAACTCAAGGGATGAAAACATAATTATGCCTCTTTACAGGTCCCTGGTGAGGCCTCATCTGGAGTATGCAGTTCAGTTTTGGACTCCAGTCCTTAAGAGGGATATAAATGAGCTGGAGAGAGTGCAGAGACTAAGTGCAACTAAATTGGTTAGGGGGACAGAAGACTTAAATTATGAGGGTAGACTGTCAAGGTTCGGGTTGTTTTCTCTGGAAAAAAGGCGCTTGCGAGGGGACATGAATACACTTTACAAGTACATTAGAGGACATTATAGACAAATAGCAGGGGACCTTTTTACCCATAAAGAGGATCACCGTACCAGAGGCCACCCCTTTAGACTAGAAGTGAGGACAGTGAGGTTGTGGAATGCACTGCCGGGTGATGTTGTGATGCTGATTCAGTTAATGACTATAAGAATGGCTTGGATGATTTTTTGGACAGACATAATATCAAAGGCTATTCTGATACTAAGCTCTATAGTTAGTATAGGTATGGGTATATAGAATTTAATTAAAAGTAGGGAGGGGTGTATATATGGATGCTGGGTTTTCATTTGGAGGGGTTGAACTTGATGGACTTTGTCTTTTTTCAACCCAATTTAACTATATAACTATGTAACTATGTAACTTGTGCGGCAAACACAGGAAATTACTCCAACTAGACTTGTCTCCAATTTACAACAATGCGACTCCCCCTTGCAACTATAAAGCCACTGTAATTCTGGGAAAAACACTGCATTTTGGGGGAAAAAAATTATCAATTGTGCTTGCAATTGCACTTGCACATGTAAATAATCCCTTTTGTCTTTAATTATAAGGACATGGATTCACAATTATACTGATTGCTAGCATATTTATAATATAATATAATTCATTACAAAGGACTCCACCTCCAATGTCAACCCAGATGCAAGGTAAAAAGAATCCATATGCAAAAAAAGACCAGCAACACCAGGAATTTTCTTAATAAAATTATTATTGTATGTTATACATACAAATAATAATTTTGTTAAGAATATATAATAGATTTTGGTTGCCAAATTCTTTCTCTTTTTTCAAATTTAATTGTTTGATAAATCACAAAATTCTAGTTAAAAGAATTGTTGCCACTATTTTCTTGAATCTTCAAACTCTGAAACAAAGCAACAGTTTCCCCCAGAATACCAGTGTTGTTTTTGGCACCTAATAAAGAACATGCAGTGCAACTTGCATTTGATTCACCGATACAAAATTCATTTCTTTTGTTTTAGCAGTAGATCTCTGGTGTGAGGATCTAAATCCCTATCACATTCACACACCCGAGGGCCTAAGTCACAAAACCTGCCTGTTTGTTGTTGAAGTTTAAGAAAAACCTCATAAACACATAGTGGAAGATTCGTAGTTGCGCCAGGGGTAACTTCGCTACACTTCGCCACACTTCGCCAGGTGTAGTTTCGTCGGCGCTTCGCAAATTCACTAAAATCCGAAGTTGCACTCAGGGGTAGCGTAAGGTTGCGAAGTTGCGCTAGCGTTGATTCGCTAAGCGAAGCGAAGTTACGCTAGCGATGGTTCATTTGCATACGGTGCCAAATTCAAATTTCAATGGAGGAATATGTAGCAGCACTACAAATGCCTGGGAAACCTTCAAAACATCAAATAAAATGTTTATTTTGCCCTACACATGTGCCCACTGTATAGTTAAGTTGCCATGAGTCAGGAAAGTAGGGGGGAAGGAGGGGATCCCCAAAAAAATTTTCGCTCTTTTTCAGCCTATCACCCATAATATAGAAAAAACGCCAGCGTTTTTTGGGACTTAGAATAAATTTTAACTTTTTTTGAAGAAATTCCTATCTACTCTATTGCGCTTCGCCTGGTCTGAGGTGGCGAAGGAAGTCTAGCGTAAAAGCTAGCGTTCGTTGCGCAAATTCGCCAGGCGTAAGGGTGCGAAGTTACACTAGCGAAGTTACGCCAGCGTCTGTTAGTGAATTTGCGAAGTAACGAAAATGGCCAACACTTGCGAATTAACGCTAGCGTTAGGTGCTTCGACGCATAGTGAATTTGCCCCATAGGGAGAACATAGTACCCAGCTCTGAAAGGCACCATGCCGCATGTTGATAGATAGATACATGCTATATTTGCTTTGTTATGTATTTGAGCTGCCTAGAAAGCCCCAACAAAAGGAGTGATCTTGGCAAGTTTAGCATTTTATTTTGTATTCATAATATGTGAATAAAATAGCATAATGCAGCACAAACAATACTGCTCTGTTCTTGTATTTTATTAGAGGAGTGGAGGAAAAGTAGCATGAATCTGCTGGGGTTATAGTGTGGCAGGGTCTCTGCATTTTAAATATAAGTCATGGGTACTATATTCATTTTGCTCTCCAAAATTGTCCTTCAGTCTATCAGTACTATTGTCGTGAAGCCTTTGTGAAGAGAAGACTATGGAGAATGCAAAATGATCATTGTTAAAGAGGATTTCACAACAGTGACAGTAGAAAAGTGTTTCAACAGAACTAACTAACTTTTCACTATACAACAAACATTCAAAGTTACTGTTATTTCCAACACACTTCAGAATATCATCCTTTTCATTATACTGTCCATCCCAGCCTATTTCAACACATTTGGAGGCTTATTTATAAGCAGTTTTCGAAACTGCGACTGAACTCACTTTCTCTAAAACCACAAATGTGATGAAATGTATTTTTTTTAAAAACTCCAAACAGAAAAAGCATGAAGGGGGAAAGTAGTGAAAACTGCAACTTTTTCACATTGTCGCGCAAAAGCCAGAGTCAAAAACATCCGAAAACCTTCCAGTTGTAAAAGGGACATCTGCAATTGACTTCTACATGATTTAGCTGTATTGTTGCCGTTTTGCTGCATAATAAATTTCCCAAAAAATTTTGTTTTTTTCACAACTTTTTTGGAGTTCCCTCCAAGTGAGAGTGTCCTAGCGCTGGTAGGGCCAATTAAGAAAAACTGTTACCCCTCCCCCATCTGGAGTTAACCCTCACCTTTGGCTTTTGGTTGGGGAAAGTATTTTTGCCCAACATGCTCTTTAAACATGAATTATACCCAATAGGCTGGTTTTTACAATAACGATTAATTTTATCTTAGTTTGGTTTAAGTACAAGGCACTGTTTTATCATTACAGAGATAAAGGAAATCATTTTAATTATTTGATTAAAATGGAGACTATGGGAGATGACCAACCTGTAACTCAGATCTTTCTGGATAATGGGTGTCCGGGTAACAGATCCCATGAGCCTATGAGTAAGTGCCCCATAAGGCATGAAACGCATTGGGCTGCTCTTCTTGTCCGAATAAATTATTTTTTAATCTAAATTAATCTCACTGCTATTTGAACTTTTGATGGTCCCTTGCATTTAAGATGCTTCATTGCTAATTGTAGATAACAAGCTATACTATAAGCACCATGAATAGGTGGAAACTCAAGAAACAAAGCCACATTATATATTTCCCATATGACTTGACTTTCAAGTGCAATTCTGGGCTGCAGTTCATAAAAATACATATCTATAACCCCCCAAAAACATAAAGGGCTCATTACTGTGAGAGCAATACACTCATGGAATGTTCTGCTTGGTAGTGATGTGATGTTATATGGTAGATATTCTCAAGGACTCATTGATATCCCTTTAAAAATATGAATTAAGAGTCAATATGTTAATCTACAGAAAAATGATGATTATCATGAAGGAGTCAGGGTGAAGCGCTTGGATCAGCAATGTCAAGGTTTAGAAGATGGTCAAACCTAGTAGATAAAATGCTCCACTGCCCGTGTAACCATGTTATAATTCATTGTAGTTTTGTAGGACTTTGCGGATGATGTTAAGAATTTACTTGATTCCTGAGTAAATCCACTTTCCCTCTGAATCAAAGAAACAGCTTAAAATAGTTCATTTGTGGCCATTTGATATCGATATGCATTGATCCATCCCTCTCTTCTCATTCCCTTAAATCTCCATTAACAATTTTAAATTTCTGTGACCTGAACATCTGATCCTTTGCTGTATAAGAAGAAAAAAGAAATATGTGAAAACATCATTTCGATGTTTCTGTTTTCTTTCCGCACTCCGCCGTACATATGAGCTGTTTGATGTAGCAATATCATTGAAGTGTCCAAAGTCATTGATGCGACAGTTTTTTTGTTGAAATTATTTGCAATGAGGCTTTTTTTTATTTGAGAAGTACTCTTTTAAAATCGATAGAATAGTTTGATTAGTAGAGTTGACAGATATCAGTGCCTATAGGCTCAATAATTTTGACCTTTTAGCACAGGAATGAAACTGTAGTGTAAGACTGATGGTACACAGGTAACTCTTTTAGCCTGGCATATTTTGCATAACTGAAAGGTGAAACAAATGGCCTTTAGCCAAATCCTGCAACCATAACCAATTGAAGAGGAAATGCCGGAAACGTTTGCTAAAGGTCTTTTTAAGACAACTGTCCCATAACCCTAAAGGACAAGGTCTGACTGGTTTGTCCGTGGGCTCACTGGGGCTGACTTCAAGGGCCCTCCTCTTGGAGTCCCCCAAACTTTCCACCTGTCAATGGGGCCTCAGTCCAGACAATGGAATGTGCCAGTGTCTGGGTAGTGGGGCGAGCCTTGGTCGGTGAGGCCAAATAAGGACGGGGACCCACAGGGTTTTTTTCCTGGTTTACCGTCAGCCCTGTCCAACTGCTAAAGAAGCTAATTCACACCCTAATTTTGGGAAATTAAGCATAATAATAATAGAACAAACAGAGTTTAGGCACTTGGGGAATATAAGGAATCCTTTCTCTTGGTAATTTGGCCAGATTAGTTGCCTTTCCATTGTTCTTGTATATCTAGTATAGGTAGATCTGTGCACTCCTCGCTACACTGGACTCCATATACCACATTGCTTTGTTTTTCTTTTAGTGTTGGATCCTTTGGGTGTACCAGTTTTTGTCTCAGTGTGTTGCTAGGTTTGAAAAACACAGGGACTTGGTGTTTGTTGAAAATCCTCCTGAGTTTCTCTGACACTCCAGCTACATATGGGATGACTATGTTTCAACTACTATGTGTCTCCAGGCGGTTATTTCTATTGGTGTTCCTGTTGGGCTTGGTTGCTGCTGTTTTGACAAAGGCCCAGTCTGGGTAATGACACACTTTCAAAGCTCCTCTAAGATGTTTTTGCTCTTTGTCTTTGGACCCTGTATCGGTTGCCATACATTCTGCCCTGTGGTGCAGAGTTCTAATGACACCCAGTTTGTGTTCCAGCGGATGGTGGGAATTAAACAACAGATATTGATCCATATGAGTGGGTTTCCTGTATACTTCTGTCTTCAAGTTACCCCCTCTTGGATGCATATCATACAGTCCAAAAAGGACATCTTCCCTTGTGGACTTGATGTTATTGTCCACTGAGTTAATGTGTTCTGTTAGCTACAATGGGAGAGACTGGAGAACCCAGTGCACAGCCATGTTTCTGTCTATAAAAAAGGTTCTTGTACTTGAAGTATGTGGTGATAAAGCACAAATCTAGCAACAAACATACTTGATTGGGACTGAACTTCGTTCTGCCTCTGAGGGTGTTATCTTGTTGCAGTCGATTTCTTACAGTCTCAGTTGCCTCTGTAGTAGGTATACATGTGAACAATGAAGTGAAATCATATGATACCATTGTTTCTTCTGCCTCTAGTGTAACGCCGTGAATCTTGGTTACAAACTCTTTGGCATTCTGGATATGATGCACTGTATTGCCTACCAACGGGGCTTAGATGTTAGCCAAGAATTTTGCAATGCTGTATGTCACTGAATTTATGCTGCTGACAATGGGTCTTAATGGGGCTCCTTCTTTGTGTATCTTGGGGAGTCCGTATAAGCATGGTGTGGCTTCTCTGGGGTACAGGCAGTGGTATAAAACTTGATCAATGGCTTTCTCCTTTTCCAGTTGTTGTAGGCAACCTATCACCTTTTTCTTGTAACCGCTGGTTGGGTCTTTCCTTAAGGGTTCATATGTATTGCTATCACTGAGTAGAGAGGTTATCTTGCAGTCGTAGTCAGTTGTGTTGAGCACAACTGTGCATCACCCCTTATCTTCTGGCAGGATAGTGATGTTCGGGTCCTTACTCAGAGAACTGAGCGCTCTCCTCTCTTGTGTAGTAAGGTTAGAGGGAGGAGTTCTGGCACTTGACAAAGCAGCTGACACTTTTAGCTGGAGTTTTTCCGCTTCTTCCTTTTTCAAGTGATTATTTTTGATAGCAAATTCTGTGGCTGTGATGAGTTCAACTACTGGGATGTGTTGTGGTGTCACTGCATATTTTAACCCCTTGGCTAGCACGTCCTTTTCAGGCTGAGTTAGTATCCTATCTAGGTTCCTAACCCACGTGTCTTTGGTGTCTCATCTTTCTGCCTCCAGGTTAGTTCTTCAGTCCTTTTCCAACTGCTGCTTCGTGACAGTAACGTGTTGAATTTGCTTATTTGTCGCTCCTTACTCTTAATGTGTTGGGCAATCTGTGCATGTTCAACAAACACAACCACCCTTTCCAGAGTTTCATCGGGCAGTTCTTTTGCCAGACTCAGTTTCAGATGTTCAACTTTCTGCTTAAGGGCATCAATGGTAAAGCTGATCTGTCTGACCCATTCATTTAGTAGATGTTTTAAATCTTTTTGGCTCTGTGACTTTTTGGAACCCAGGCGTAGGCTACAAGGGGTGAGTCCCTGATGTCTGCATCTGAGATTAAAGCGTAGATGGTTTCGATAGTCCACCACTTTTCTTGCTGTTCTTTCATATTCCTGAACCAGTTTTAGAGTATTCTCTCCAAAATGAATGGCAATATGACTATGAAGATTTTCATTCATCCAGGTCATGGTATATCTAGTATAGGTAAATCTATTTAGATAGATTTACCTATACTAGATACCTATATCTATACTAGATATACCATGACCTGTATGAATGAAATCTTCATAGTCATTGTGTTTTTTATATTCCACAGGAAAACTTCCATATGGATGTATCACCCCAACACCCATCCCTTTTATGGTGGTGTTGTGACTTTAAAAATAGAGGTTGCTCTGGGTGGTCTCTTTCCTTTAAAAGCTGTAAATTGTTGAGGAAAAGCCTGTGAAACCAGTTCATTGGCTGGGATGGATCAAGCTTGTGACTGAGACAGTTAGGATATACTGCTCCTAAGAAATGCAACCATGCAGGCACAAGCCTATGAACAATATGGCCGGTGTGAAATACTTAGGACCACCATATGGGGGTTACCTTGATGTGGTATGGTGGCTTACCAATTTTATGATCAAAACTTTGTAACTAAAAATCCTGTTGTTGACGATACATGCACTTGCATAGATACTAAATGACTTATGAAAGAGGGGACCAGAGAATTTGCATTGATCAACCCCCCTTTCTTTTGTATGCTTGACAATAAGGATTAACCCATTCAGAGGACCCCAGATGAACTTATCTTTTATATCACTCTTGGCCACTACCCCCTCCCAACCACCACCACCATAGTGATCCTGATCACATCATCTTATCTGTATAAAATATATACACCCCTAAAACAAACTTGCCTTCCACCACTGATGCTTTTCAATGTATGAGCATAGTCAAAAATTATCCTTTTTAAAATAGTGTCTCCATTCGTAGAGTTTTGCTTCAGGTGACTGCATACAGGGGATGCTACTGGCAAACCAGCATCACTATTAATAATGCTAAGAAGTTGAAAGAACAGTGTAATCACCACAATAATTAGATATACAATGATCAAAACTGTGTTTTATGTCTAGGTGAACTACATTTGCAGGGAATGCCTTGCAGTTCAATGTGGAAGTGCAACATTTTGGGGGCCAAGCAAATGGATCCATGGTCAGAAAGTATTTATAAGGTGACCATTTAAGAGGATTCACATAAAAAATGCAAGATATACAACAAAACCAAACCCCCAAAATGGAATAAAATCCAATGTAAAGGTCCGCTAAAAAAAGGTCCATAGTTTCATTGTCCATGTGATAAATTGACCATAGTTTTATTTCTTGAGAATTGGGTGTGTAATATTCACATGTTTGAGTTTATGTTCAGGTGAATCATGTTCTAAGTTTTGACTAAGTTTGAGCAATGGCCAAAGAAGAGTGCAGTCAGTAGAAGATAGTATGAAAGCTACTAACTCAGCCAGTGGCACAGGCAGTTGTGTTTAGTCTTAGTTTGGGGAACATGGAATTAAACCATAATAACTTCTGTAGCCAACACATTCGTCAGATTTGGATATACTGTAATAAAGATATACTGTGTTTTAGCAGCTACAAAATGCCAGAGGAAAAAACCCTACCATAGACAAATTGTGTCTTCTAAAATCTTAAATTGCCTTTGTATGCATTCTAGAGGGATTATGCGATTTGAATATTTTAACAGAGACAATTCTCAGTATTGTCTATGGCGAGGTATTGGTGTTTTTATAGCTGCTAGTGTTGGGCGAATCTGTCCCTTGTCGGTTCGCCGAAAAATTTGCGAAACCGTGAAAAATTCTCTAAATGCATTAGAGTCAATGGGGCGTCAAATTTTTTTGCACACAACAATTTTTCTCACTCCAAATGGATTAGTCAATGGGCATTTTTTTCTTATGGCGACTTTTTCATCCCAATGCAAAGTAAGTGGGTGTTTTTTCTTATAGTGACGTTTTCATCCTAATGCAAAGTCAATGGGTGTTTTTTCTTATGGGTGTTTTTCTAGGCAAATTTTTTCGTGGCGAATTGTTGCATGAAAAAATTTGCACATCGCACAAAGCGGAATTTTGCCGCGAATTCATGACTGGAGAATAATTTTGCTCATCACTAGTAGCTGCACCAAAACATGGGCAACAAATAGCACCCTGTGTCATTGCCTTAAAATATACCTTGGATCTGTCACTTGAACTCTTCCAGTGAACCTATGACTACTGGAATATAAACGCTACAAACGCCTTCATGTTATCATTTATATTTTGTCCTCTTCACGCAGGACCACCTAGATTAACTGTATCACTTTCTTCCATGTATCACTTCCAGCTCCACTTCCTAAGAAATGAAAAAGTGGTGTTTTAACTTGCGACACTGTTTCAGATTGTCCCAGGTAAAGTTACATGCAATTGGCCATATGTCAGTTTGCTCATATGTTATTGTAACATGGTAAGGCTATCTGAGATAATGTTGTAATTCCAAAGGGGTTTATGATAGAGCGGAGGACTTATACCTGCCTAATCCTTCACTTAGTTCCCACGCTAGCATGGGCATCCACAGAAAATTATCCGGGGGGGGGGCAAGGAAGAAAACATATTACACAAATTACTTGTTCCCATATTTTGGTTTCCACATAAACCTAACAACAGCTTTTCTATAAATATATAAAGAAGTAAGTGTTGCACATGTATCGTATTGCGATTCTATTAGTGACACAAACTCATTGTTTGCCAGGACAGCACTTGACTTGGTATTTTCTACTTTCTTAGAACAATTACAAGCCAGCGGTTGCAGAATGTTATTCCCTCTAGAGTTCTAGTTACAGCTGGATACATGTAGTGATGCCTCCATTTTACTTACCCTAATTTTAAGTTTTTCTGTATGTTATACCATTTTTTGTGGTCCCACCAATATATAATGCAAAATACATTTAACTGACTTTACACAATTCTTTCTGGTCCCCTGAAAAATGTAAAATGGGGGCTCTACTGTACATAAAGTAGAGTAACAACAGCAGGAAGGTGTTTTGCACAACAAAATGTCACTAGTTTAGACTCTATGTTTATACATACAATTATAAAGATGAGTCATCCAAAAAGAAACAATGAGGTGGATACAGGACATGAGCAGGAGAGGGGGTGAGGTGCAAAAAATATATATTATAATATTATAGATGTTTCTATCTATACAAATATATAGAGTGAGGCAGATAATTATTATAGACGGAGAGGGGATTGTGGGGGTAACTCAGCAGAATGAGAAGGGAAAGGGTAAAAGAGGAGAGTGAATAGAGTGAGGACATGGATAGGTGGGGGATACAGTGGAACAGCAGGGCAAGAAACTGTAGGGGTTAATGTGCTTTGTGGCAAATGCACTGAGAGAATAGTTGTAGGCACAACCCACAGCCAACCTGTACCTATAAGATTCAATAATGAATGTAATTACTATACACAGGTTCATTATAGTCTCTGTTACTCACACACACAGTTTGTCAGACCTTTTTAAAGGAAACTATACCCCCAAAATGAACACTTAAGCAACAGATAGTTCATATCATATTAAGTGACATATTAAAGAAACTTACCAAACTGGAATATATATTTAAGTAAATATTGCCCTTTTACATCTCTTGCCTTGAGCCACCGTTTCGTGATGGTCTGTGTGCTGCCACAGAGATCACCTGACCAGAAATACTACAACTCTAACTGTAACAGGAAGAAGTCTGGAAGCAAAAGACACAACTCTGTCTGTTAATTGGCTCATGTGACCTAACATGTATGGTCTGTTGGTATGTTTGTGAGTACAGTGAATCCTACGATCCCAGGGGGCGGCCCTTATTTTTAAAAATGGCAATTTTCTATTTATGATTACCCAATGGCACATACTACTAGAAAAGTATATTATTATGAAAATGGTTTATTTAAATGAAGCAGGATTTTACATATGAGCTGTTTTGTGCAATATCTTTCTATAGAGACCTACATTGTTTGGGGGGTATAGTTTTCCTTTAAACACAGATGCCCTTACACACATTAACACTAAGGGGCACATTTACTAAGCTCAAGTGAAGGATTGGAATGAAAACAACTTCGAATTTCAAAGTATTTCTTTGGCTACTTCGACCATCGAATAGGCTACTACGACCTTCAACTTCGATTCGAACGTTTCGAACGTAATGGACTATTCAACCATTAGATAGTCGAAGTACTGTCTCTTTAAAAAATACTTTGACTACATACTTCGGCAGTTTAAACCTACTGAGGTTCAATGTTAGCCTATGGGGACCTTCCCCAGCAGTTTTCTAACCTTTTTTTGATGGAAGAAAAATCCTTCGATCGATCGCTTAAAATCGTTTGATTTGAAGGATTTTATGGTTTGATTGAACGATATTTACTTCGTTCGATTGAAGGATTTGCGCTAAATCCTAAATCCTAAATCGATATTAGAATTTGAAGGATTTAAATTTGAGGGTCGAATTTGAGGGTTTATTAACCCTCGATATTCGACCCTTGATAAATGTGCCCCTTTCAGTTCATTTTACACACAGACATACACACATACAGCGGCATTCACACTCTAAACTTAACAGATTGACACTCATCCTGGGAAAGAAGCTGCTTCATCAGGACATGATTCTCTCCTCTGATTCTCATATTCCTCACACAGTTGAGGAGCAGGAAGCGTCTCACGGAGGGAAGGGGCGGAGCTAAACTGGACTGCTGCTCTGAGCAGTAGAATAGACATTGGGATTATTTGAATTGGTGCTGGCCATAAGATGTAAGCATTTTGTAAGCTTATTGCAGTTTCTTAATGGTAATTTTAAGAAATGTGTTCATGTAAAAAAAGAACAAAACAATATATATATTCATATGGCAAGAAAATATCCTTTATTATGAAGTACAAGTTCAGGGGGGGGGCAAGTGCCCCTCCTTGCCCATATTTGTGGATGCCCATGCACATTAGACATGCTTTTTAATATCAGCATGACTCCTTTCTGGTGGTAAAAAAGCTCACTCATTACCCAGATTACCTAGAAGTTAGCAGCAAACTATCATCATTTTAAGGGGATGGTATAAGAATGAAGAAAACCTCTTTTTATCTTCTTATTATCTATTAAGGTAAATTAAGACTGGGATCCGATATGGCTACATGCCTTATTTCAACACTGGTTCCATGAAAAGGGCATGTGCTAAAAATACTTGCCTGTCATTTTAATAGCAAATATCTATTTTTTTTTTTATATATTTCTTGTTGTAAATGAGAGATTGAAACTGCTTTCATTTTCTAACTTCTGTCTCACTTCCTGGTTCTGCCAAGTCAACTATTTTGTTTGAAGTAGGTAGTAAAACAAAATTACCAGTACACAGGTGAGCCCTCTGTAAAAAGAGCTGGCCCTTATCTCGAAGCCTAGCAATGGCTGTGGCTTAGGGCAAGGTCAGGCGTTGCGTTTTTACGTTGCGTTTTTAAAGAAGCTGCATCGGGCATAAATACACCACTGAAACCACACGCAACCATCAACATGCCTTTTTCATGCGTTTTTCAGCACCTAAGTTTCTTTTCCTAACATGACCTTCTAGTTTTTCTAGTTCCCCATAATTCCGCTGGCATTGGAGGAAAACATCTCGGAAGAATTTAAGCCAAGTAGAAAAGCTATTTACATGCTAAATGGAGCCATAATGATCGTCAATACACAACGTTATTATGTCACTGGCCTAATACTCCGTAAAAATGGATATATTTATCTTGCGAGAATTTGGACGCCATATTTAAAATATGCTGCGTATTTACGTAAAGTGTGGTTTCAAATGTGCAGATCCCATAGAGTCTATTGATTTTGGTAGTTTCTTGACGTATTGGCGTTTCTGTTGAAAAACGCCAATACTGACGTCCTGTGGCGGATTTCATCTTGCAAGTGTCCTATGAGAATTGCCATAGTGCGTTTTTCCATTAGTTTCAGTGGTGGTGCAGTTTAGGTGTATTAACGCCCGACTAAGCTTTTTTTAAAAACGCAAAGTAAAAATGCCACGTCTGGAAAATGTATTTACACCGCGCAATATCTACATTTCCATCTTTTAGAAAGTGGGGTGGAATCCAAGGGAAAACAAAACAATTTCCATTACTCTTTTATTATTGTAATTAAAACTATATATAAACATTAGAAACTAGTGAAGGATGTAGGAAAAATGCATTTGCCTTTTTATTGTGCTCATATAGAGGAAAGGTTTGTAAGTGCATATCTTGTACCACCACCCTTTACTTAAACAGAAGTTCAGCTCTCACAATTAGTGATGAGACATTTTTTTCGCCAGGCATGGATTCGCCACAAAATTCCCCATCTGCAATCTTTTTCTTGAGAAACTACTGCAAAAATTTGCCACAACAAAAAAGTCACAGAGACAAAAAAAACCCACCCATTGACTTTAATTAATATGGACAAAAAATCGCCAAGACAAAAAAGTTGCAGAGACAAAAAAGTTGCCACAAGAAAAAAATGGCCCATTGACGTTAATGCATTTGGAGTGAGAAAAATTTTTTTGAGGAAAAAAATGTTGTCACCTTCTAACTTTAAGTCCTTGTACAAATTTTTACCATTTCTCAAATTTTTCACCATTTCTCAAATTTTTTTAGCAGTTTTGAGAATTTTTCAGCGCAGCAAAAAGGGACAGATTGCTCATCCCTACTCACAATGGTGTAACTCGATGTTACAAGGCTCAACAGCATATTAATGTTAGGGCCCACAACATATCCATAGGTTGCCCTGTTTTGCCAATAGGGATGTAGCGAACGTCGGAAAAAAAGTTCGCGAACATATTCGCGAACTTGCGCAAAAATGCGAGCGGTTCGCGAACGGTTCGCGAACCCCATAGACTTCAATGGGAAGGCGAACTTTAACATCTAGAAAAGACATTTCTGGCCAGAAAAATGATTTTAAAGTTGTTTAAAGGGTGCAACGACCTGGACAGTGGCATGCCAGAGGGGGATCAAGGGCAAAAATGTATCTGAAAAATCTGCCTGTGTGTGCTTGGAAGAGATAGTGTAGGGGGAGAGCTGTTAGTGATTTCAGGGACAGATGATAGTAAGTTTTGCTGGCTAGTAATCTGCTTGATACTGCTCTGTATTGGAGGGACAGAAGTCTGCAGGGATTTGAGGGACATTTTAGCTTAGGTAGCTTTGCTGGCTAGTAATCTACTGTTCTCTTTAAACAACTGCCATACGTTGACCTTGTAGGCATTGTTTGCCCAGTTTTTTGGACGCAGCCACTGAAGCACAGTTGCCAGAAAAAATATGCCATATAAATGCTGAAAATAGTCATTTTTCGCCATACGTTGACCTTGTAGACATTGTTTGCCCAGTTTTTTGGACGCAGCCACTGAAGCACAGTTGCCAGAAAAAATATGCCATATAAATGCTGAAAATAGTAATTTTTCGCCATACGTTGACCTTGTAGACATTGTTTGCCCAGTTTTTTTGTTGCAGCCACTGAAGCACAGTTGCCAGAAAAAATATGCCACATAAATGCTGAAAATAGTCATTTTTTGCCATATACGTTGAGTCAACGTATGGCAAAAAATGACTATTTTCAGCATTTATATGGCATATTTTTTCTGGCCTCTGTGCTTCAGTGGCTGTGGCCAAAAAAACTGGGCAAACAATGCCTACAAGGTCAACGTATACACTACTACAGCGGTGGATACGGATTACGTAAAATATATGAATGCTGCTTGAAAAAAAGTAACTCAAGTGGTTTTTCTAGAGACGATAATATTATCAATATTTAGACAAAATGTGAACAAGCTCACACAGCTCGATGGCGGGTTGAAGAAACAGTGTGCAAATAATGCCTACAAGGTCAACGTATACACTACTACAGCGGTGGATACGGATTACGTAAAAAATATATGAATGCTGCTTGAAAAAAAGTAACTCAAGTGGTTTTTCTAGAGACGATAATATTATCAATATTTAGACAAAATGTGAACAAGGTCACACAGCTCGATGGCGGGTTGAAGAAAACAGTGTGCAAATAATGCCTACAAGGCCAACGTATACACTACTACAGCGGTGGATACGGATTACGTAAAATATATTATGGCTGCTTGAAAAAAGTGACTCCGGTGTTTTTTCTGGAGACGGTAATATTATGGATATTTAGACAGAATGGGAACAAGGTCACACAGCTCGATGGCGGGTTGAAGAAAACAGTGTGCAAATAATGCCTACAGGGCAAATAATGCCTAAAAGGTCAACTTATACACTACTACAGCGGTAGTAAAATAAAAAAAAGTAAAATAAAAAAAAAATGAATATTAAAAAAAAAAATTAAAGTTGGTGCTGCTGAACTACTAGGAGCAGCAGATTAGCACACCAGTCCCACTCCCCAACACTGCTAGACTAATAGCACTGGGCTCTTATAGTAGTAGTAGTAGTAGTAGTAGTAAAACAACAAAAAAATAAATAAAAGCAGTCCTTACAAGGACTACTGTTATTGCAGCAGTCAGCAGATGAGATCAGAAGCAGGACAGCTGCCCACTGCAGCTACATACAGAGCACTGCAGTAGAAGGTAGATTACTAGCCAGCAAAGCTACCTAAGCTAAAATGTCCCTCAAACCCCTGCAGACTTCTGTCCCTCCAATAACAGAGCAGTATCAAAACGATTACTAGCCAGCAAACTTTCAACTGTCCCTGAAATCACTAACAGGCAGCAGCTCTCTCCCTACACTATCTCTTCAGCACACACAGGCAGAGTGAAAAAACGCTGCAGGGCTTCGGTTTTTATAGGGAAGGGGAGTGGTCCAGGGGAGAGCTTCCTGATTGGCTGCCATGTACCTGCTGGTCTGGGGTGAGAGGGCAAAAAAAGCGCCAACAATGGCGAACCCAAAATGGCGAACGTCGCGCGACGTTCGCGAACTTCCGGCGAGCGCGAACACCCGATGTTCGCGCGAACAAGTTCGCCGGCGAACAGTTCGCGACATCTCTATTTGCCAATATATGTTGAAAATACTCATGGGGTTCCCTATAACTCCTGCCCCTTCCTGCAGCCGCAGGGTCTGCTTCTTCTGTAGTAATATTGCCCCTGAACTCTCAACTATGTTTGTTCTAAGTCTTTTCCCCTAACAATACAGTTACTGGATAACAAAGTGTGCTGATAATTTCCTATTTAGCTAGGTTGTAGGTTTTTCAGCAGTATATACATTCATAGACACAGTGCACAGGGGGTCATGGGATTTCTACCTGCCTATAGCTGTAGGTACCAACAGGACTTGCATTACTTCTGTAATTAAGCCTTACATGCTCCTTGCCATTTGCCCAGAGCACATAGTTAAATTAGGTTGAAAAAAGACCAAAGTTCATCAATTTTAACCCCTCCAAATGAAACCCAGCATCCAAACATACAGAACCCTCCATACACACATAAACTGTATATATATTCCAGAGAAAACAACCCCAACCTTGACAGTCTCCTCTCATAATTTAAGTCTTCCGTCCCTCTAACCAATTTAGTTGCACGTAGTCTCTGCACTCTCTCCAGCTCATTTATATCCCTCTTAAGGACTGGAGTCCAAAACTGCACTGCATACTCCAGATGAGGCCTCACCAGGGACCTATAAAGAGGCAAACTTTTGTTTTCATCTTCTTATAAAATTGACTATGTCCATTTTGTTGCTACATGCTTGTGCTCACAGACACACACCATTGGTTTACAGGACTAGAAAGCTGGTGCATGCATACGCGAAACAAGGAGTTATGGTGACAAACATGTTGGGCCAACTGTACCACATAAGTTAATATCATGTCCACTGCTTTAAAAATATTATGTAAAAGCGCTATAATGTGTAGTTCTACACCCTTGAACTATTCAGTAATAATCCATCTCTCACAGTGTGACTTAACAGCAGCCATAAACCCATACCACCAAACAAGACTTGCAGGCAGCTGTTATTTACTCATTAGCATTATGCAATTATAGGCATATACAAACTGTAAAAGATAAAAGTAGGGCCACATGACGAAGGGGAGTATATTGGAGTGGTCGGTGGAGGAGAGGGATATAATAAAACAACGTGTGTTGAACATGTTACAGAGTTAACTCCTGGGAAAAGGTACAGTGCAAACATGGTTGTATTGTTTGGCCGGCTTCGGAAAAGCTGGATAAATGGGTCCATCGAGTGAATGGAGGATAGTGAGGTGGGCCCTCCACACCATACGCCATTTAGTGTTTGCAGTTTCCCAGCCAGGACTGCCATCAGGGGGGCACAGGTGGTAGAGATGTACCGGGCCCAGTTCTGAAGGGAAGCCTGGCTGTGTTGCACTTTTTTAATTAGCCGGGCCCACCTTAACAGCGCGAAGTTCATGTGCTGCTGAAGATCCAAAGCCGCGCCAAAAACCCAAAGTCATGAAAAGACCCGAAGCCATGAAAGATGAAGTTTAAGTCCTGAAGCCAAGAAAAGACCCGAAGCTATGAAAGGAGCCAAAGGAAACTGAAGAAGCTGAAGAAGAACCTAAGGTAAGTTCCACTGAACACCAATTTTTTTTTTTATTGAACCCCTGGCCACCAATGTTTTTTTTTAAATATTCTATGGGGCCCCTGACCACCAATGTTTTTGAAATAACTTTTATAGGGGCCCTTGTGCAAATTTTGTTTTTTAACTTATAGGGGGGCCTTGACCACCAATGATTTTTTTTAACTTGTAGGGGGGCCCTGACTACCAATGTTTTTTTTAAAAAAAACTTTTATGGGGGGCCCTGGTGCCAATGTTTTTTTTAAATTATAGGGGAGGGCCCTGACAACAATGATTTTTTTTAAACTTGTACGGGGCCCTGACCAACAATGTTTTTTTAACAAATGTTTATGTGGGACCCTGGCCACTAATTTTTTTTTTTAACTTATGAGTGAGGGGGTTTACCGTTTTTAGAGCTGGTATCTGTGTGGACTTTTTACTGTGGTATGGGGTAGGCAGGATTTGGGGTGGGGCTTGGGACGGGATCTGGTTTGGGCGGGGACCAGGGTGCCCAGAAAATGTTGCTGTACAGGGCCCAATGATTTCTGATGGCGGCCCTGTGATGGCGGAGGTGTCGGACTAGACCTCAATGCTCCCTCTATACTACCTTGCAGTGGCACAACTAGATATCACTGGGCCCCACAGTACGTTTTCTGGCCCCCAAAATGTCTAGAGGTTGACCTGTTTTACCAATATTTATCAAAATTGTACATGAATTAGGGCTTCATGGGGCCCCTTTACCTCCTGGGTACATACTTCCTCTGTAGTTATGCCCCTGCCTGCTTGAGTTGGAGGTGGTCCTGGTACTCTATGGACAGCTCCAGGGTGTGGTGCTGCCAGAAGGTGAGCCAGGCCAGAGGCTGGAGAAATGATATCCCTAGAGGGGAAAGTCTTAAGGTGGCCATACACATAGAGATCCGCTCATTTAACAATATTGCCAAACGAGTGGATCTCTCCCCGATATGCCCACATTAAGGTGGGCGATATCTGGCTGATCCCTAGGGCCCAACGATTGGGTCATAATGTAACCAACACGGGCGGTCAGATTGCTGGACTGCATCAACGAATAGTTGCGGCCGCGATCCAAAAAGATTTTTTATCCTGCCCTATCGCATCTGGCCGACTTTTGGGCAGATATGGATCGGGAAAGCCCTTCAGAGCGCCCTACACATGGGCCGATAAGCTGCTGACTCGGCAACTTTTACCGGCCCATGTATGGCCAGCTTTAGTGAGAAGCTAGAATATTACATGGCGAGAACTCAGAGTTGGGAAGTCTTGAATGAGTTGAAATGCTAATGAACTGTGTTCCTGTAACTTTTATTTTGGGAACAGTTTGCCTGAATAAACGTGTGTTTTTTTGTCCGAAGCATGGCATCCCTGTCTGTATGCTCCTAACCCTACACTAAACCTGCCTACCACATCTAATTTCACCAAAAACTGCATGTACAAACAGCCAGCTTGTCAATATATATATAAATATATATATTAGTTGTAGGGCCCAAGCAGAAGTGAAGCACAGCGCTACCTGCTGGAGAATGAAAGAACTGCTGTGCTGCAATGGACTAAACCCAAGCCATGAAGTCAGTGTACCAGACACTGAATGTAATAGTCACAGATACATTATTTGGGAGGGAATCGCTCAGTCCCAAATCAGCTCAAAATAAAAAAGCTTAAACAATAAATAAGTAGTGGATGGTAGGACAAAAAAAAGGGGCAATCGCCAGGGAAGGCACAGAAAGAGTGAAACTAACCCACAGGGTATGTGCCAGTGCCTCCCTTTTTAACTGAATTCTTGTCTTTTAAGAATAAAGAGCAATCATAGTTCACTTGTTCACAGGCCCGTGTCACAGTCAGACAATTCTGTGTGTCTCACATATGTACATTTATTCAGGGGCGCTGCACCAATGAGGTGAGTTGAGAAACTTGCCTCAAAAGGCAGCGCCCAATTAGTTACCAGGGGCAAAATGTTGCTCCCGTAACTTTAAGAGCTAAATGTCAGACTGAATGTCTGCCTGAAGTAGGGATGCACCGAATCCAGGATTCGGTTCGGGATTCGGCCAGGATTCGGCCTTTTTCAGCAGGATTCGGATTCGGCCGAATCCTTCTGCCCAGCCGAACCGAATCCGAATCCTAATTTGCATATGCAAATTAGGGGCGGGGGGGAAATTGCATGACTTTTTGTCAGAAAACAAGGAAGTAAAAAATGTTTTCCCCTTACCACCCCTAATTTGCATATGCAAATTAGGGTTCGGATTCGGTTCGGTATTCGGCCGAATCTTTCACGAAGGATTCGGGGGTTCGGCCGAATCCAAAAAAGTGGATTCGGTGCATCCCTAGCCTGAAGCAGTGGAGGGGCCAGGATCACCCCTGCATTTATAATATATTTCCATGCTAATATTAGATTTTTTACAGAGCTCACACAACTTACCTACAGACTTAAAGGGCATGTAAAGGCAAAAAAATAAAATACCATTTTTACTTTCTTTACTTTAATTAAAAAAAAGTGTACCGTTTTTATAAGAAACCTGACTGTATGCAGTGAATTTCTCCCTTCATTTACTGCTGTGGATAGGAATTGTCAGACGGTCCCTAACTGCTGAGCAGGGAAACAATCATACTTATGAACAGCAGGGGGAGCCCCCGCCTTACTTCCCAGCCATGCAGAACTCAAGCAGCTTTGTTTATGATGATCCCTAAGCAGCCCAAACCACACTGAGCATGTGCACAGTCTTAGTCTTGCAAAGATGTTTAACAAAGTTACGAGATGGTGACCCCCTGTAGCCAACTTTGAAAGCATAAATTATTTGTTTGATTAGGCTTGTGGTGCAGTAAGTTCATGATTATATTTAGTATACAAAATACAGCATTTCTAGCCTTATTCTATTTTAGACTTTACATGCCCTTTAAACCCTCTTATATGTACCCAGCTTATTTGCCAGTGTATGGGGGCTTCCAACATGTCTCCCTGATTGATATCTAGCCAAGATATCACTCAGGGAGGTTTGAGAAAGGTCCTAATGTGGGCCCAAACGTTGGATATGCATTGATAATAAACACGTTAAATTCACAATGTATATGGAGTGTGGGTCCTTCTGCTGAATTATATATATATATATATATATATATATATATATATATATATATATATATATATATATATATATATATATATATATATATATATATATATATACACACACACACATGGGTTGAAATGTGTTATTTGAAATATAAGACGTCACTTCATCAACCAGCAGCTCAGCCAAACAGATAAATATATTCATTTTTACACTAAAAAAAGGATAAAAGAAAGGTTAGTTTGTCCTTTAGTGTTAACTTCTCCTTCCACAATCTCCCCACTGTACACAGAAAGTCACAATCCCAAACGTGGAACAGCATCTGAGGCAACGGAGAAATCAGAAACACTATATGATGTAGTATGTTCCAATTGTGTTAAATAACACCCTGTGTGTAGATATAACTCCTAGTTTGTGCAGTTTCCTCTCCCCTTGAATGTGACACCACCGGTTTACTTCAACAGCCTTCACCGATTTAGCTGAAATGCCTACTTACAAGACCAAAAATGGAAGTATCGTAATATTTCCCAGGTGTAGATCCTCTTCACAGTAAACCTTTAAGCTCCAAAAAGGGAACATATAAATCCCATAGTGTAATACTATTTATTGATAAAAAAAAAGTCTTGATGCAGGTTGGCTATGGCATCATGCCTCTGAGAAAGCCGATTGGATTGGCGAAACACGTCAGGCGGAAGTGACGTCACTACAAGCTGCGGTGAACACCACTAGGAGAGAGAGGGAGAGAAAACAATTTGCTGGCAAAACATCCCTCCTTATACTTCATTGCCAACCTGCATAAAGACTTGTGACTATATGTAACTGACTTCATAGTAAATGTGAGTGCAAAATATTATTTTAAAAATTTTTTATCAAAAAATAGTATTACACGGGCAGATTCTCGGAGGCGACTAATCGACTCTTCTTCAGGGCAACAATCTCCCAAACTGCCTTCCCCCTGCTTTCCGCCTGCTAAAATGAAAAATCGCCTGCGGCAATGCACTCGCGGCAATTGATTTCCGAAGTCACCTGAAGTTTCCTTGTGAGGCAACTTCAGGCGATTTAGTAAAATGAAGCGCCACGAGTGATTGCCGCTGGCGTTTTCACGTTATAGCAGAGGGAATGCAGTTCAGGGAGATTGTCGCCCCGCAGAAGAGGCGATTAGTCGCCAGGCGACTAAATCTCCCCGAATCTGCCCGTGTACTTGAACACTAAAGGCATAGGGTAGGGGCAGACAGGCAGACTCGGGGAGCTGTAGTCGCCTGGCGACTAATCGCTTCTTCTGCGGGGCGACAATCTCCCCGAACTGCCTTCTTCCTGCCTTCCGCCTGCTTGAATGAAAAAACGTCAGCGCAATGTACTCGCGTCGCTTTGATTTCTGAAATCACCTGAAGTTTCCTCGTGAGGCAACTTAGGGCGATTTCGTAAATCGAAGCACCGCGAGTGCATTGCTGCAGGCGGTTTTTCATTTTAGCAGGCGGAAGGCAGGAAGGAGGCAGTTTGGGGAGATTGTTGCCCCGCAGAAGAGGCGATTAGTCGCCAGGCGACTAAATCTCCCCGAATCTGCCCATCTGCCCCTACCCTTACTGTGATGAGGATCTACACCTGGGAAATATATTCATTTTTGTTCTTTTTATAGGCTCCTAGTATTTGGTATTTCTATAGATCAATGTCTAGAAATGTGTGGTATAAAGCCATTTTAGGGATATAGGTAGACATGATTCAGCTAGGAATGTATTTCTTTGTATTCCTAAAACAAAACTAAGAATACCATTAAAAAAAAAAAAAAAAACAGGAAACAAAATCAATTTTAAGGAAAAAGCTATGGAAATAATAATAACTTAAATAAGACCATGAATCCTTGTTTTGTGTAGTTGTTTTGTTATTTGGATTTCTTGTGCCTGAGTCGCTGGCCCGGCAGACAGTGAGACGCATCAGATGTGCAGCATTGTGTCCACACAAACACACAGACAAAGACACACACAAACACACACATAATCAAACAGAGAAAAGGAGCAGGAGTAAAAGGGGGCGGCAGAGAATGTTTTTATTTCTCTATAACACATTAATTATTTGTCAGGAGAAGCACGCCTTTATTTTTTCAAGCAATGCTGAGTAATTTCCAGAAGAATGTTTATTGAAGGACGCCGAACCATTTAACAATATCAGAAGGTCAATTTCATTTCTTTTTCTTCTAAATGTGGGACCGATCTTTTTAACTAGGCAGGTGCAGGGCACTGAGAAAGCACTGGAGATATTCCCACTGGAGCTGCCAATAATTGTTTCCATTTAACAAATATTCTTCCCAAGGGCATTTTCAATTAAAGATACACTTACACACCCCAAACAAGCTGCTTCAATGCGCCCGGTTGTAATTTCCAAATCTATTAAGGAGAGGAGGGGAAATAAAACGCTTTGAGGTGGATGTCAGGCTTTTGTAATGGGAACACAGAGGAAGGAATAATTAAAAGGGTGGAACGCTTTGTGTATGCGCGTGTCTACAAATTGTGCGTATTTGTATATTTATTTTATGTTTGCGCTTTTCGTTTCGCCAGCTCCTATTAGGTGTGAGTTTATCCATATACAAATTGTGTTTCTCTCTAGAGAATTATAAACTCCTTTTTTCTATAGATCTATAATATTCTGTCTATATATATATATATATATATATATATGTGTGTAAGAGAGTCAATATGTATAATATGTAGGTGTTGTCGGCATGCATTTATGTGTATGTATAAAGAGACAGAATATATATATAAGATGATCGATAGAGAGATGTGAGTATGTGCAATTACTCTCCAGGTCTATGATGCAATCGAAGAGCAATATATTATCCTGCCTGAGCTGGTTAAATAGATATGAGCAGGGGATCTCCCACTCTTAAGTAAATACACAATATCCCCTTCTTTTCTGTATAGGAGCCCATATCCCTGTGAATTTATCTATAGACTACCCACATGCTCCCTGGTTCCCAAGCCTGTTGTTTGGAAGGGGTGAATCCCCTGACCTCTCCTGTGGCACCTCAATTGCTACAACAATGGCTGATCTTTCCCCTGAACATTGACTCCAGCCATCACCTACCAGCCCCTGTATAAAAGGCAAGGAGGAGCTGGGGAATTTTGGGCTGCTTCTATTAGTGGATTAACTAACAAAAGCTGTTTCCTTAATCTGGTGTATTTAGTGATTTCCCTTTCTGTGCCTGCTGTCCCCCTCTCAGCCTGCGCTTGTGGAGGTGCCTTGATGTGCTTGAAGTTATTCTGTGTGTGTTTGTGTGCTCACAGCTGATTGGATGACTCTGTCAGGGGTGTAGACCCTCCTGATTACTAGATTGCACGCTGCACTAAGAAGGGAAAAGGCTTTGAACTTCTTCACTTTTTGCTCACTGTCATTTTTTCCCCAATGCGCTGCTTCTGACTGCCAGCAAGGTGCTTTGCTAAACAAGACACCTTCAGGAAGGAGTTGGAAAGTGATCTGTGTGTGAGAGCCTTTATCCTCATCTTGACTATCGTCTCATCCCTTGCCTTTCTATAGCACACAAGGACACACACACACACATACACCTTGGACCTCTAACAACTGATTCCTGGACCAAAAAGAAGCCTGGATCTTGACTGTTTGATACCTGATCCTCCATCAAAAGCTTCTGCACCCTATGACAGTTGGAGAGGGCTGTTGCTGCTGTTGCTTCTGCTGCTGATTTGTTGTATATATGTGTGTGTTCAGGCTCTGAATACCTGGCATGATTAGTTAAGACTTCATTCTTCATTTTCCAAAAGGGACACAGAAGGGGGGAGAAGTGGAGTTGGCTGGAGCTGGTCGCGGAGATTGAAGGGAAACCATGTCTAAGCCGGTTGACCATATCAAGAGACCCATGAATGCCTTCATGGTGTGGTCCAGAGGGCAGAGGAGGAAGATGGCCCAGGAGAACCCCAAGATGCACAATTCGGAGATCAGTAAAAGACTTGGGGCAGAGTGGAAACTTCTGTCTGAGGCTGAGAAAAGACCTTACATTGATGAAGCCAAGAGACTCAGGGCGCAGCATATGAAGGAGCACCCAGACTACAAATACCGACCAAGGCGCAAGCCTAAGAACCTTCTGAAAAAAGACAGATATGTCTTTCCTCTTCCTTACTTTGGAGACCATGACCCACTTAAAACAGGACTTTCCATGAGTGCCACTGACTCCATCCTGGGGGCTTCTGAGAAAGCAAGAGCTTTCTTTCCACCAACATCAACACCTTACTCTCTACTAGACCCAAGCCATTTCAGCTCCACCACCATCCAGAAGATGACAGAGATGCCCCATACCTTGGCCACCAGCACCCTTCCTTACGCCTCGACTTTAGGATACCAGAATGGGGCATTTGGGGGCTTAAGCTGCCCCAGCCAGCACACCCACACTCATCCTTCTCCAACCAACCCTGGTTATGTGGTGCCCTGTAACTGTACAGCATGGTCAGCTTCTAATTTGCAGCCCCCGGTTGCCTACATATTGTTCCCTGGTATGACTAAAGCTGGTATAGACCCTTATTCCTCTGCACACACAACAGCCATGTAAGAAGAAGAAGAGTTTTTGCCCAGAGAACACTGCTGCAGGTGAGACTATGATGGTGCATGAGGACTGCTAATAAGGACCTACAGGGTCGGGACTATTTATCTGAGAGGGCATAGTCTCCCATTGTACCTGTGTGTGGGACATGGCACGATCCGATCCAATCCTTTACTGAGCCATACGGATAATTGTGCGATTATTTCCAGGGCGAATTGTACAGGTTCTGCCACTTTATTTCATCTACCCAGTCTGAACATTGCCACTTTATTTTTTTAATGTTTATGAGTTTGTCCTTTATTTCTGTGACCTTGAATTTAGAAGGAACCGATATTAAATGATTAGTATTTAAAATGAACCCTTTTATTTGCACATGTATGTGATGGGGTGGGAACAGCTGTTAGATATGTTACACACTGTCATAAAAATACACATTTATTTGATCGTTTTATTTTATTCTCCGGATCATTTAGAACTAAAAACTTTCTGCTATTTAAGGAATATATTTCCCCACGTGTTCAGAGTCTCTTTGCCC
>NC_054380.1:119332818-119335318 GCF_017654675.1 Xenopus laevis | reverse complement strand
CATTAGCAACAGGCAAACATCACTGCCTCTTGTTATTTGTGTAAATGATCTTTAAATATATATCCTACTCCTCAAGGGTTTACTTTCCTCCTTTCCTACCCATCAGGGCGCATTGGCTGCAAATCTATCAGACCACTTGGAGTCGGCAAAGACCGTTAAAGCAAAGGGTCTAGATATAAAATGTTTCTTTTAATTCTCATTTAATATTTTCGTTATTTTGGCAGCTCATTGTTAGTTTTGTATTTGTTCCCCCCTATCCTGTCTGGCTGCATGTGCCCCATTTGTAATGATTTCTGGCAATATTATTGTATCCCAAATCATTCTTATATATATGTCTGGCACAATTAATTAAAACTGATAAAAACAAGTGAATGCTTCAAAGGAAATTCGATTTCAATAATATTCAAGGATCAAATGATGTTACATATTACATATTACAATTTACATATTCATTTCGATATATTCGTCAGATACGGCTACTAGAAATTAAATGTCAATTATAACAAAGGTATATCATACAAATAAAGCTATATTCATAATTTCCAAACTAGTTAAATAAGGATATGCCTATTCCATCTCAACTCAGAGATAATATAAATGACTCAGGCTGGAGGATATCTATGAAATCGAAATTAAAAGAAGTCTAGGCAGTACGAATTAAAACGCTGCTGATTCGTCTGCAATGGAAAATGACTATATTTTCATAAGGCGCTAATTCAGGCGCAATCTAAATTCAACCAATTCTACCTCTCTGCTTGGATTATTTAGAAACCGAGAGGGATTTAAGTAAATTGAGGGCTTAATTTGGTGGACAGAAGTAATCTGTCACTTGCATGTTACTATGTTATATAAACAAGAAATCATATATATATATATAATTCTTTTCACCATATTTCAAAATTCTGTAAGTGCCTTTTTTATATGATATATATACATACAGTATTCAAAAATATCAACTAAAGTAAACAATATTCATATTTTCTGTAACCATAATAGAATTAGCAGTAATCTATACATCAAAAATCTTCAGTTCCACTTTTTTAATATGTTTTTACCCTTCAAAGTATTTCCTTATCTCTGCGAAATCCCCCCCAGAAAAGACTGGAAATGTAGCGCTTGGAAAGATGGAGCAGTGAATGGAGCTCCGAGTCGTCTCGTCTCTACAAAGCCGTATCCAGTTGCATTTGATTTATCAATATCATTCACAATGTTTTCTTCTTGAATAATGGGTATTTTCTTATTCTCTCTGCTCGGGAAAGTGAGTGATGGAGAGAAGCTTGAGATGAGGGAGAATTTTCCCCGCATAAAGGAAGAGAATCGTGTGTGAGCGATTTAGCTGCAACTGTCTGTCTGTCTGTCTGTCTGTCTGTCTGTCTGCTACTGGAAACCAGGACATTCTCAAAAAGGGGCATCAAGGCAATTTGACTTTTAGATATGGACGATATGAGATCACTTTACCACAAGAATGTAAACTGTACTGATGTCTGTAGGATTTGCTTATGGGACCCTAAAATAAATCTTCTTTTCTTTCCCTAGTGATATATCAGGAAGGTATTACTGCACTATTACTATGTAATTTAAAGAAAGTCTATCTATCTATCTATCTATCTATCTATCTATCTATCTATCTATCTATCTATCTATCTATCTATCTGTAATCTGTCTATCATATCATCCATAAATCTATCTATCTATCTATCTATTATCTATTATTATCTTTCTCTATCTTATATAGTATTCTATATCTATCATGTCTATCTATCATCTATCTATCGATTATCTATCTGTAATCTGTCTATCTAATATCATCATCAAATCTATCTATCTATTATCTATCTATTAGTCTATTATCTATTTAATCTATTTCTATCTTATATATTTGTAATTCTGTCTTCCTATCTATAACATCATCATCTATCTAATCTATCTATCTATTATCTATCTATTATCTTATCTATCTACTATCTATCTATCTATCTGTAATCTAGTCTATCTCTGTCTATCTATCTATCTATCTATCTATAATCATTCTATCTATCCTTCTATCTCATATCTATCTATCTAATCTAGCTATCTATCTATTATCTATCTATCTATCATCTATCTATCATTCTATCTTCTCTATCTATCTATCTATCTAATTACTATCTATCTATCTAGTTATCTATCTATCTATCTTCTATCATTGTATCTATCTATCTATCTATCTTTCTATCTAGCTATCTATCTATCATCTGCTTATCGTCTGTATGTCTATCTATCTATCTATCTATCTGATCTATCTATCTACTATCTATCTATTATCATATGTCCATCTATCTGTCTGTCTTTTCTGTCTATTATCTACTATCTATCTACTTTATCTTCTATCTATCTATCTATCTACTATCTGTAATCTATCTATCTATCTATCCTACTCTTACTATTATTTATCATCTGTCCATCTACTGTCTGTCTTTCTGTCTATTATCTATCTATCTATCTATCTATTATCTATCTA
>NC_054380.1:116960318-116977818 GCF_017654675.1 Xenopus laevis | reverse complement strand
TAAATACAAGCTTGCAGTTTTATTTATATCATTTCCCATCGATGCATTTATGTAGAAAACCACACACTAATATTTATGGGAGCGCTGGTTCGGAAAGCGATAGCCAAACTCACAATATCAGTTATTTAAAGGAGATCGCCAAAATGAAAATGTAATAAAAGTTTCAGCATAGTGAAATAGTAAACTTTTCTAAATACAATCAATTAAAAATTCTGCAGTTTCTGAAATAATCAACTTTATCTTCACTATCCCTCTCTCAACATCTGTTTCTCTTCATTTTGTCTAAATGCAGCTGTTGGGTGTCAGACCGTTAGATCGAATATATCTTATAGGGGGGCTCCTTTTGCCTAGAAGATGTATTCGAGCTCACTATCCTGTCTCTCTACACGCAGAATTTGTGCAAAAGGCAGTTATTTTGTTAGATTTTGTTTGTACTGGAATCAGTTATTTGAGTGAGCTCTAATTCATCTGCTAGGAAAGGAAGCCCCCCCCCCCTCCATAAGATATATTGGATCTAACTGTCAATGAATATCTGACACCCAACTGATACATGAAAATAAACAGATGCCGAGAGTTGAATAATGAATATAAACTTGATTATTTCAGGAACGGTACAGAATTTTTAATTGATTGTATTTAGAAAGTTTCTTATTTCATTATGATGAACCTTATATAAAATTTTCATATATATTATATTAACATATATATTTATATTATATTAACATATATATTTATATTATATTAACATATATATATATATATATATATATATATATATATATATATATATATATATATATATATATATATATATATATATATATATATATATATATATATATATATATATATATATATATATATATATATATATATATATTTATTATAAACAATTTTTAGATGTGCATGGCACAGAGAATTACAAGAAGGCTCATTCAGAATTAAATGACAGCCGTTGTGTTGTATAAAGGCATCTGATCAGAGGTTTCATTGGCTACGAGATCAGACCCAGAGGAAATATGTGCTAAGCAGGAGTCAGTGCTGCAGCAGGCCTCCCACCCTTTTCTAGCAGATGCCATCCACCCACCCTCCAAGTTTATTGGCTCTATCACGGGGGAGTGGACATGAGGCCAAAAAGAAGTTTATTATGAAAGTCATTTGCACAGCAGAGCATTCTAAGAACCCTGTATGGATGCAAGCGAATAGGGCTATAATTAAGGAGAAGCAGTGGTGCGCGTGTAACAGAATGACCCACCTCTACTTTATGTCCCATGAATTTACCCAAAAATGCTTTGAGAAGGTGGCTGAGAGCCGACACTTAGAGGGCATAGCTTAAATCACAAGGAAGGCTTAAAGGGGTTGTTCACCTTTGAATTTACTTTTAGTATGATAACCACTAAGGAACCACCCATTTAATCACAAATTTGTTTTTGTGATTTGTTCTGGCAGAGATTGTAATAGTTAACGTCAGAAACCAAGCCAAGGCCCCTCCTTACTGAGGAGCTTTGTAATCATTGAGGAGTACCTACCAAACTGCCACCCCTTAAAATTGCCATATGTTGTTGGTGGTGACCGGCCAGGCTGCTGGGAGGCACCATATTAGGGATACACTGAATCCAGGATTGGGTTTGGGATTCAGCCAGGATTCGGCCTTTTTAAGCAGGATTCGGATTGTTGACCTTGTTGGCCTTGTGCCAGGCCGAACCGAATTGGAGTCCTAATTTGCATATGTAAATTAGCTGCAGGTAGGGAAATCACCTATCGTCACAAAAGAAAATGTTTTTCCACTTTTTCCTTTCCTGCCCTTAAATTGCATATGCAAATTAGGATTTGGGTCGGTATTCAGCCAAATCTTTCACCAAGGATTCGGCCGAATCCAAAATAGTGGACTCGGTGCATCCCTACCCCATATATGGTCCATTAAAAGAGAACTAAACCCTAAAAATGAATATAGCTAAAAATGCTATATTTTATATAATAATGAACTTATTGCACGAGGCTAAAGTTTCAGCTTGTCAATAGCAGCAATGATCGGGACTTCAAACTTGTCACAGGGGGTCACCATCTTGGAAAATGTGTGACACTCAAGTGCTCAGTGGACTGAGCAGCTGTTGAGACGCTAAGCTTAGGGGTCATTGCAAATTATCAAGCAGAAAATGAGGTTGGTCTGTAATATAAGCTGATGTTACAGGGCTGATTATTAAATTCTGATGCTAATTGCACTGGTTTCTGTGCTGCCATGTAGTAATTATCTGTATTAATTACTAATCAGCCTTATATTGTGACATTTCTATTCTATGTGTACTGTATATTGTGAGTGGGTCCCTAAGCTCAGTAAGTGACAGCAGCACAGAGCATGTGCAGTGAATCAGCAGAAAAAAAGATGGGGAGCTACTGGGGCATCTTTGGAGACACAGATTTTTACTGCTAATGGGCTGTGGTTGCCTTGGGCTGGTACAGAAGCTCAAAACATAATGTACAACATTTCTAGCTACTTCTTTAGTTAGGCTTTAGTTCTCCGTTAAGCTGCCAACTTGGTCTGGAGGGGCAGAGTCAACAGCTTTTATTATCAGTGTCTGGCCACCTTTATCACGTGCTTCCATTTATAAAAACATAGTGCTTTTGCTTTTAGTCTCAATAGACAATGTTTTTAAAATATAAAGCTATAAAAATATCCAGAGCTAGATCAACTAAACCTCCTAGAACAAACGTTTGATTTTTTTCTTAAAGGGACAGTTCAGAAACTTACGTGCAAGGAATGTATTAAGGGTCTGCACATATTCCATGTAAGACTGAGGCTTACTCCGGCTGAATTTAATCTCAAGCCCAGCAGATTTAGGAGAAATCATTAAACCTGTAATAAAAAGAAAAGAATTAAATGGCTAATAAAAAAAAAAGGTTAAGTTACCTTCTGATAATCATTCCCTTTCCATTCTGATTTTGTTGGCTTATTTAAATAAAGATCAATTAAGAGGAATTAAGATTCTATCACCACAAGCATAAGATTACACCATCATTGTGTACGGGGGGCTTTTTCAGCTTAATCCAAATTGTTTTAAAACTAGCGCAAAGCAGCCAAAAACGTATAGTCTATAAAAGCAAAGCTCGGATAGCAGAATCCCATTAACACTATGCCGAGAGTTGTAGTTCAGTCAACATTTAAACGAAGCCTGGAATGAAAACATACACGGCCTCATGTTTCGTGCCGTTGTGAATGAGAGAAATGTTTACAGCCGCCACTGCCACCCCACGTAACATAAAGCAGCTCCAGTTTGGATGTAAGCCTTACAAAGAGGCGTGTGTCGGCTCAGAGAAGTGGCGCTACAATGTGGAATTCTAGTATTTAGGAGCTGAGGAGATGTTTTATGCTGAAGGCAGGGGGTGGGAAGGTGTAGTTCTGCGACATTACTCCACCTTACAATAAGCATGCTGTTATGTGTGTGTGTGTGTTTCACAGTCAGGATAACAAAGAGCTCTTGATGTTTAGTGCATTTACTAACAACATACGTAACTGCTGGGCTGGGAGGGTGGAAGCTTTGGGAATTGAGAGGAGAGGCTGGTAAGCACCCACTCCACTAGGGTTTGTGTAAGAACTTATTTCCTACACATCTGAGCCAACACTATATCTGTCACTGACATCCCATATACAATAACACACACACTGGCTACAGATATGGGATCAGTTATCTGGAAACCCGTTATCCCAAAAGCTCAGAATTACGGAAAGGCTGTCTCCCATAGACTCCTTTTTATCTTAATAACAGGGATGCACCGAATCCAAGATTCGGTTTGCGATTCGGCTTTTATCGGCAGGATTCGGATTCGGCCGAATCCATGTGTGTGGCCAAACTGAATCCTAATTTAAATATGTAAATTAAAGGTGGCCATACACGGGCAGATTAAACCTGCCGATATCGGCCCTTAAGATCGATTCGGCAGTTTATCTGCCCATGTGTAGGGGCTCTCGACGGGTCCTCCCGATCGATATCAGGCAAAAAATCAGCCCGATACCAATCGGGCAAGTTTGATTCTTTTTTCTTTGATCCAGGACCGCATCGGCTAGTTGATGCGGTCCTGCGACCCGTCGGCGGCCATTCATAGCATTTTTATCCAATCGTTCGGCCCCAGGGTCGAACGTTCGGATTCTCCCGATATCGCCCAGCCGTTAATGAGCATATCGGGTTAAGACCCGCTCGTTTGGCGACCATGTCAAACGAACGGATCTTATAGTGTATGGCCACCTTTAGGTGTGGGAAGGGAAATCACGTGACTTTTCGTCTCAAAACAATTAAGTTAAATAGTTATTTCCCACTTTTTCCTTTCCCGTCTTTAATTTGCATATTAGGATTTAGATTCAGTTCGGTATTTGGCCAAATCTTTCACCAAGGATTCGGGTATTCGGCCGAATCCCAAATAGTGGATGGGGGGCATCCCTACTAAATAATCCAAATGTTTAAAAATTATTTCCTTTTTCTCTGTAATAATAAAACAGTAACTTGTACCAACTAAAATATAATTAATCCTTATTGGAAGCAAAACCAGCTTATTGGGTTTATTTAATGTTTACACGATTTTCTAGTAGACTTGATGGTATGAAGATCCAAATTATGTAAAGATCAGTTATCCAGAAAACCCCTGGTCCCGGGTGTTCTGGATAACAGGTCCCCTACATGTACTGTGCAATGGTATCCTAAGTAGTGTTCTACACATTGCACTGGCTCTTTCCCTGGAGGAAAATCCTCTTAGTCAATTGAACAGTATTATATTGTGTGTTGTATTTCACAAAAGAGGGGCACAGTGATTCATAACACAGTAGCACAGTGGTTAATCCACTTCCTCGCAGCAGTGGGGTTCTAGATTCAATTCCAGCCTCTGAACTACCTCCAAGGAATTTGTATGGGTTTCTTCCCACTCGAAAAAAAACCCCAAAAACATACAGACAGGTTCATTGGCTCCTGATTTGACCGTAGTGTGTGTGAATGTGATAGGGACTTAGGGGCTCATGTAATACAAGTCACTAAGTTTGCCCAGGAGCAGTAACCCATAAAAAATAAAAAAATCAGCAGGTAGGATTTACTGGTCATCTGCATAAAAGCACACATCTAAAGGCGGCCATACACAGGCTGATAAAAGGTGCCAAAAGGTGTCAGCAGCTTGTTGGCCCATGTGTGGGGCCCTCCGACGGGCTTCCCCGATCAATATCTGGCCGAAAGTCAGCAGGGTTAAAAATCCTGTCTGATCGCGGCCGCATCTGTTCGTAGTCCAACCGCCCATATTGGCAGCATTATTATCGGATCGTTGAGCCCTAGGGCCCATGATCGGATCAGCCCAATATTGCCCACCTCAATGTGGGCATATCGGGAGAGATCTGCTCGTTTGGTGAAATCGCCAAACGAGCAGATCTCTGTGTGTATGGCCACCTTTATTGGTTGCTATGGGTTACTGCTACTGGGCAAACTCAGGGCCTTTTATTACATATGGTGGTTAGATTGTAAGCTCCGCTGGGGCAGGCAGTGATCTCTCCAAATCACTGCAAGGAGTTCTAGTCACAGCTGGACAGATCAATTGCTGATCCACAGTCATACGACAACAAAACACCGCACTCGCTCCCTACTAATTTATAGAGCAATCACTTGGACTGGTGGTTGCATTTGGTGGGGAGATGACAGTTTAGAAACATGGCAGACAGTTTTTCTAAGTGACCATGGTCTGACCCATGACTTTACCCTCAGGTCAACGATTTCCATTGAAATGAAACTAAAAATTCTGAGGAGGCAAGACGTCACAGATGAAGCGGAGTGCTATTTTAAAACATATATGGATTAAGCTGAAAGAATTAAAATCAAATCAAGCAGACCCTCCTACGGTGCCACATTTAGTTGGATTGCTTCATTTGCACATTTACATATACAGACACCTGTGTGTATGCGCTGAATGGATAGTAATATACTGAGCTACAAAGATACACATCCAGGATCTCTGAAAGTGAAAAAAGAGAGAGTAAAGGTGAGGAGCAGTGACAAACATTTATTCTTCCATTAACAAACCGATTTATACTGGAATTGTATGGCTCCTAATGTGCTCTCCAATGGCTGTACATGATGCAGAAAAGTATGGCCTATCAGCAAAGCAACTGCCAACCTTGCAGGGGTGTAATGCAAGCGCCAGGGGCGTAACTATAGAGGAAGCAGACCCTGCGGCTGCAGGGGGCTCAGGAGATATAGGGGGGCCCATGATGCCCTAATTAAAGGGGTTGTTCACCTTTTAGTTAACTTTAAGTAGGTTACAGAATGGCTAGATCTAAGCAACATTTCAATTGGTCGACATTATTTATTTTATATAGGTTTTTAATTATTCACCTTCTTCTTCTGACTCTTTCCAGCTTTCAAATGGGGGGGGGGGTCACTGACCCCCATCTAAAAACAAATGCTCTGTAGGGCTACAAATGTATTGTTAGTGCTACTTTTTATTTACTCGTCTTTTTATTCAGCACATCCCCCGTTTATATATCTTCTTCAAATCAGTGGATGGTTGCTAGGGTAATTTGGATCCTAGCAACCAGATTCTTGAAAATGCAACCTGGAGAGCTGCTAAATAAAAAGCTCATTCAAAGGTGAATAACCCCTTTAAGTTTACTTGTAGTATGTTATAGAATGGCTAATTCTAAGCAACTTTTCAATTGGTCTTCATTGTTTATTTTTTATAGCTTTCTCAATCATTTGCCTTCTTCTTCTGGTTCTTTCCAGCTTTCAAACGGGGGTCACTGACCCCATCTAAAAAAACGAATGCTCTGTAAGGCTACAAATGAACTGTTGCTACTTTTTATTACTCCGCTTTCTGTTTAGAGCCTCTCCTATTTATATTCAAGTCTCTTTTTCATATCAAGGCATGGTTGCTGGGTAATTTGGACCCCAGCAACCAGATTGATGACATTGCAAACTGGAGAGCTGCTGAATAAAAAGCTAAATAACTCAAAATCCACAAATAATAAAAAATTAAAACCAATTGCAAATTGTCTCAGAATATCACTCTCTCCATCATAGTAACCGTTCGCTCAATCGTGAACAACCCCTTTAATAAGCAATTTCAATATATATTGGTAAAACAGGACAACCTCTAGATATGTTGGGGGCCGTAAAATAAATTTGCTGTGGGGCCCAGTAACATCTAGTTAAGCGCATTAATGGGCGCAGTTCTCAAGTGGAAAGAGAAATGCACTGCCTCTGGAGCACTTTAGTAATACTAAACCCACATATAGAAATTCCCTTATAATAAGAGGGAAAATAAAGATTATTCTTGAAGAAGGATAAAAAAAAACAAAAAAAAACAACTCACCTGGAGAAGAAACTCTGTCTCTGTATTTGGGGACAGAATCATCCAGTGTCTGAAGCATGACCCACATGGTAAGTGTAAAGAGTCCGGCGAGGAATCCATAAAACACCAAGTAGAAGAGCAAGATCAGAGCTGCGGGGGGGGGGGGAAGAAGAGGAATGGTTATTATTTCTTGATTTCCTAATTCCCATTGGCAGTTTTACAGAAACACTCAGCAGCTTTCCTTTCCTGCGACTGTCCTGGTTCACTCACATGCTCATTAGGGGCTCTAATGGGTCCCACTAAGAAATATATGGAAGGGCTAAATGGCCAGATTTATGTGGGTGTCCAGGGAGGCGGTTTTGACAGAACATCATGTAACCACATTGTAGTCTGCCTGGATAAAAAAAAAATTGCACTGCGAGTTAAACTTTCCTTCAGATTCCCTGGAGGTAGCCTCAAGATTGGATCAGAGCAATCTACCCATCCATGGGGCATATTTATCAAAGAGTGAAGTTAGAGATCACCACAGTCCACCAATGTGAAATTCTGCCAATTTCTATAGCGTTTTTTAAGGCGTATTTATCAAAGGGTGAACTTTCACTTTCACCCATTGATAAATACTCTTAAAAATCCCACAGAAATGAATGAAAAGTGGCGAAATTTCACACTAGAGGACTGCGGTGATCTGGAACTTCAATCATTGATAAATATACCCCCTAGTGTGGCATGTGATCCTCTCATTCAGCCCGCAGGCCCAACAAATGTATCACTAGGGAACTGGGCATCCAGAGACACACAGATAGGGTTGCCACCTTTTCTAAAAAAGAAAAAAAAAAGAAAAATTTACTGGCCAGTGGGGGGCGGCCCGTGATGCAAAATGGGGCGGAGCCACACATTGATGCAAAAGGGGGTGGAGCAATGCACGCGATGGCCAGAAATCCTGAAAAAAACAAAGGTAAGTTCTGAGCGAATTGGGGGCAGGCCAAGGGCTTTTTTTTTTTTTTTTTTTTTTTTTTTTTAAGGGTATTACAAATTACGTTGCCGGTAAATTTCTAACACTGGCCCTGGCCTTGGCAGCTGTTTTACCGGCCGGTAAAATACCGGCCGGGTGGCAACCCTGCTCACAGATAAACAGCTGCACTCTCAAAGCTTGTATCGCTACAAAAGTAAAGTACTGATCAACGTTTATATCTGAACTCTACAGCATTCCTGGCTTGCTTTAGGGTCAGGTCACACTGGCAGATTCGGGGAGATTAGTCGCCCGGCAACAAATCTCCTCTTCTGCGGGGCGACTAATCTCCCCGAACTGCCTCAACGCTGGCTAAAATGTAAATTGCCGGCAGGATGGCAGTCAAAACGATTCATTTCTGGAGTTGCCCGACGCAGAGCGCCATCCCGCCGGCGATACACATTTTAGCCGGCGGGAAGGCAGGGGAGGCACTTTGGGGAGATTAGTCGCCCTGAAGAAGAGGAGATTTGTCTCAGGGTGACTAATCTCCCTGAATCTGCCTGTGTGCCCTGACCCTTACAGTAGTATATAATTTGGATAGGGTGTATTAGATCCTAAAGGAGGCCATAAATGGGACACACAGGTGGATGACTTATGAAGGGCATACTCAGTACGACCACCTTTCTATTGTGATTCCTCTTCACCACTTCATCTGCCAATGCACCGTATACTAGCAAATCAAAAAGATCAAAAAGATCTGATCCCTGAACCATCTATAATAGACGGATATCAGTAGGGATTGCCATATGAATTTGATGTCCATTGTTAAAGACAAAAGCAAATTAAAATAATTTATTGTATGCGACAGAAAAATCTAAACCACATGACTCTTTAGGACTTTAAATAGGTCTCTAGCCAATCCACACAGGAGAGTGTGACATTCCCGTGAGATAACCATAAACACAGTACATGCCCCGCCCCCCATCCACCAAAAAACATAACCATAAACACAATTACTTTCCAGCCGAGTATTAGGCCCTGGGAGTATATTTTTTAACATGTGACTTGATTTTAACATCATCACCTTTTTCAGTTCCGTTGGTATCGGATAGTACACCAGAAATAATACATTATGGGGCAGATTTATTAAGGGGTGAAGTGAAAATTTGAATTTCTTTTACGGTCAAATCTCTCAAATTCGAATTGTGAATAATCCAAACTCAATTCAAATTTTAAGATTCAAGATCAAATCATATTCGAATTCGACCGTTTTCCACCTAAAACTTGCCATGTCTAAGTCCATGTCCAAGTCAATGGGAGAGGTCCAGGGACCAATTTGAACATGTTACCAGCCTTCATGACTTTTGAGGGTTTTTTTGGCGTAAAAACGCATTTCGAGTTTAGCCCAATATGATTCGAATTTTCGGGTCAATAATATTCATTCGAGATTTAGATAGTCCATTTTTTTATTTATTAAATAACCCCCCAAATGAATTCGAAATTCAACCTTTGATAAACATACCTACCCATGTAAGGTTTTTTTGTTATTTTTTTTATTTTTTTTTTTTTAATGGTTTTCTATTTTTGACCATTTTTCTAAAATTGAAGTTAAATATAACTTTTCCCCCACTCCATCTGCTGGCGGCTCAGTGATCCAGGTGCAGATTATGAACTGTTACATTTGTTGCATTAGTTGATACATTTCTCAGCAGCATCTGTGGAATATTAGCAACTATTGTATCAACAGCTGCCTTTAGGAAACTCAGGGATTCTGCTCAGCAGGGACAAAGATAACAAATGTATCAACTAATGTATCAAAAGTAGAGGACTAGTGCAGGTCAGCTAAAACCCCACAGGGCTTGTGGATTGGGTGGTTCAGTCCAGTAAACACACATCGTTTGTGGGTTGCAGGCAGGCGTGAATCAAACTGTACCCTCCACCCATGTCTTTGTGCTGCACTTCTGCATTTGGTATTTATGTACTTGTGCCAGCTTTGTCAGTCTGCTTTAAAGGGGAACTAAACCCTAAAAATAAATGGCAAAAACTGCCATATTTTATGTATTGAATTTATTGCACCAGCCTAAAGTTTCAGCTTGTCAATGGCAGCAATGATCCAGGACTTCAAACTTGTCACAGGGGGTCACCATCTTGGAAAGTGTCTGTGACACTTACATGCTCAGTGGGCTCTGAGCAGCTGTTGAGAAGCTAAGTTTAGGGGTCGTCACTAATTATCCAGCACAAAATTAAGTTTATCTGTAATATAAGCTGATGCTACAGGGCTGATTATTAAATTCTCATATTAGTTGCACTGGTTTCTGAGCTGCCATGTAGTAATTATCTGTATTAATTACTAATCAGCCTTATTGTGACATTACTATTCTATGCCCTCTGTATATTTTGAGTGGGTCCCTAAGCTCAGTAAGTGACAGCAGCACAGAGCATGTGCACTGAATCAGCAGAAAAGAAGATGGGGAGCTACTGGGGCATCTTTGGAGACACAGATCTTTACTGCTAAAGGACTGTGGTTCCCTTGGGCTGGTACAGAAGCTCAAAACATAATGTATACAATTTCTAGCCTCCTTCTTTAGTTAGGCCTTTGTTCTCCTTTAAGGGACAACAAGAGCAGGTATATACCAATAGTACTGAGTTGCCGGGTCACATAGAGAGTTGGTGGGGAGAGTGTGGGTCAACTTTGTTGAACTGCACATCACTATCGGTGGCACCCCGTCCTGAGCTGCAGTGGAAGGGCACCTGTGCATGAATATAGTCCTCGTTCATCAGGTCTCTATAGGCCCACTGTATGTTTTGTTCTGCTTGGCCCAAACTGTGGGTGGTCAAGTCAAGCAGTTCTTGTTTGGTGCTGGCGCTATGCAAGCAGATCTCACATGTATGACCAACTTAACAGAGAAAGGTGAAATTGCACAGAAACTCGCCTTTCCCATTCCACTGCAGCAGGAACTTTATCATCTTTTCTTTTCTGCCGCAGAGAGAAACAAGCTGTGCCCCGTTGTCCCCAGGAAAGGAACTGCTGTGCCCCTAATGAACAAAATGGACAATGCTTTCTTTCTTGGCAAGGCTTGAATTGCATCTTGTAACAGAAATGGATTACTGTGCAAGAACCATGAAAGATTCCTCCTGTACAGGACAGGATAACTCCCAGATCTAGCGATGTACAACCTCTTTCTTAAAGGAGAATTCAACCGCTTAAAAAAAAAAAACCCTACCCCCACCCCATATAGACCCCCCTCCCTTCTCCCCCCCCCCAGCCTAGCTGCCCCCCGGGGAAATGCCCCTAACTTTATACTTACCCCTCGGTGCAGATTCAGGCATCGGAGTTCACCACAGCCATCTTTCAGGTCTTTGGTAAGCGGAGTGGGAGACCGGCGAAGCGGCGCAGTTGGAGCAATTTACTGGTTTGCGACAATTGCGCATGTGCCAAAATGGACGGAAATTGCCGAAGCGGCAGAAGACATGGAAGATGGCTGCGGTGAACTCTGATGCCTGAATCTGCACAAAGGGCAAGTATAAAGTTAGGGGCATTTCCCCGGGGGGGCAGCAAGGCTGTAATAGCCTTAAGATTAGCCTTAAAGCTGGCCACGGATGCAAAGATCCGATCGTACGAATCAATGTACGATCGGACTTTCCCATCTCCGGACCTGCCACTAACCATTCAGATCAAAGTCTGAATATTCCAACCATATAAAGGAGTTAAAGAACAGATCAGTCGATGTTCTGCCCCTATAAATAAATAAATGTATGGATTGCATACTCAGACTTATATAAAAAGTCAAAATTTATTAAGTCATAGCAGTAAAAACTTCTATGATGTCTGTAGGTTTTTACTGATATGACTAAATAAATTTTGACTTTTTATATAAGTCTGAGTGTGCAACCCATACATTTATTTATTTATTTATATGATATTTATCAGGAGGCGATGATTGGGCAGCCCCCTGGATTAGCACCTCAGCATGGCTTTTTAATAAAATATGTGTGCGCCTTCCAAATTCTAATATGATGTTCTGCCCCTGACAGTAATCGTACGATAGACAAAGCTAGTGACAGTCTCCCACTGAAAATCGTACGATCGGCAATACACGCAGAGATATTACCCGCAGCGGACAGAAATCTTTTAACCTGTCAGATCGACCAAACGACCGATCTCCGCTGGACGAAAAATGGCAGGACTCTACACACACTTTACGAAAATCGTACGAATCCTCGATTCGTACAATGAGATCTTTGCGTCTATGGCCATGTTAAGATTAGCCCTTGGCCCGCCCTCATTCTACCCGTCATTTATCTTTTTTTTTTTTCCCAAGGATCGCTCCATAACCAATCTTCAGGCCATTGCATGCAGTGCCTCGACCCCTCTACATCACAAACACACCGCTTTGTGCCACTGCCATGACCCTTTTAGGTCAACGCCCCCCACCGGCCGGCAAGTTTTTTTTTTTTTTTTTTAATAAAGGTGCCAACCCTAGATATACATAATTACATAGTATGCAAGGTTGAAAAAAAAAAAAAAAAAAAAAAAGACACATGAAGTTCAACCTTTTAAATCTATATATAACCTGCTTAACTGCTAGTTGATCCAGAGGAAGGCCTTTTTAGAGCCTCTCCAATTTACCTAAGAGGGGAAAAAATTCCTTCCTGACTCCAAAATGGCAATCGGACCAGTCCCTGGATCAACTTGTACTATGAGCTATCTCCCATAACCCTGTATTCCCTCACTTGCTAAACAGCCATCCAACCCCTTCTTAAAGCTATCTAATGTATCAGCCTGTATACATACACACGTCTATATTTTTAAAGTGCATGTACAGCCAACATTACGTTTCGGTCCTCTGGGACCTTTCTCTCTGGGACCTGTGCCTTGAGAAAGGTCCCAGAGGGGACCAAAATGGAACATTGGCTGTATAGGCACTTTAAAAATATAGACGTTGGTCTTTTTAAAAGATAGATAGATAGATAGATAGATAGATAGATAGAGATACATACATACATATAGCGCATTGGGTATAGCAGATTCTCTAAATAAATGAAAGCAGATCCAGTGGATACACAAGTCTAATGAAAACATAAAGTGCACGGGAGAACCACATTCAGTGTTCTCGCATATAAACCTTTTTCATTAGTGCAGAATTCCCATGAGCTCTATACTCTAATATGAGCTCAATACTCTATACACCAGTCACTGTGCAGAGGAGGGGGGAAAAAACAAACTGCGGCCAAACAGCAATCAGGATTAACCCTTAGTCCCTGGGGAATGTGAAATGTTCTGCATAGAAACAATTTGGCCTCCTGAGGGCCCAAGGCAGCCTTCAATTCCACTTCACCTAATTAATACTGCATGAATGGAGGCCATTTTTCTGACGCTTTGTGCAATGGGGGCAGGGAGAAGGGGGGGAGAGCCAAGAAGCTTCCAGGGAAGATGAGCGCAGTGCAGCAGAGGAATCCATACCTGCGCCTCATGCAGCAGTGACTCTGCAATGCATTAATGAGACGGGCAGTGGGACAAGCCTATGGCTGCAGTGCAATAGCCTCTATACAGTGCCAAGCTACCCATTATCCCCAGTATCAACTAGAATTTGCTCTTGTTACAAAGGAAGCTCCTCTGTACAAACAGAATTTAAAAAAAAAAAATCAAAGCTGCCTAATTCAGTATTAAAAACTGTGGTGAAGCAGCTTCCGCTCTCATACCCTCGCAGTAGCACCATACATAAATCACTGTGCATCATATGTATATGCCTAGAACTAAGTGCCCACAAGGCACAAAACGCGTACGGCTCATTGAGATGTTTTTTGCTTAAATAAATACTTTTTAACTGTATCTACTAATGAAGTGTGGTCCGGTTTGTGCCAGCCTATCTTTATATATTTGCATGGTGTTTGCCTCTCCAAGCTGAAGGTCTGGGGCTTTACCACCTGGACCCCCCACCCCATCATATTTGGTAATTTAACCCCTATTCTTATCATGCTCAACTTTGTTTCTCTAGCAAATGATCCATCTGTATAATACCCCATTCACTGCAGTGTAGCACAGCGAGCTTGCCTAGTGCTGCCCATACTCCCCCCATTCCTAGTCACTGCTCCAATGACATTTCTGGCAGGGAAACGGTTAACCCAAAGGTGACAGTCAGAGGAAGAGGGGGACGCAGAAATATAGAGGAGAAATTCATCAGGGCGCTGTAACGGTTACTGTGACACTCACCTATTCATGCGACCTACGCACAGCACAGAATGAATAAAAAGGAGGGGGCAGAAATGGGGGGGTGAAAAAAAGTGCTGATTGGGTTCTGAAATCACAAGGCAGCAACAGCGGCAGTGGAAATTTCCCTTCCTCACTCACTGAGCGGCATTAACAGTCTCTGATTTCCATTTCAATTAAGAGGAGGCAGCATAGGGACAGTGACAAAGAGCCAGGAACAAACCCGCTGACCCCTGAAGTGCAACAATGAGCCCCATGAGCACTTCCCCGTCACAGCCATATCTAATCCCCCCAAGTATTAACAATGAGTTGGGTAGTTTATATTTAACGGCACATTCATGGTCTGGGGAAGGGTCATGCTTTACGACCTGCAGCAATCACTGACTTAAAACCTATGCCATAACACCGATCATACCACACAGACTAAAGATAGCGGGTGTGTAAAGGGAAATTAAATAGAAGATAGTGTTGAGGATGGGTGCCTTGCTCTGCCAATCTGGGTCTAAGCAGACTATTATACAATATATAGTGCCACCATATGCAATTTATGTCTATGCCTGTGTGTGGAATGGCTAGCTTTACTAGATTTTTATGTCACATGGCCCATATCTCATCCTCAGCAAGTCTATAGTTATTATGTTCCACTGTCAAACAACATTTAAAGGAGACATTTTGCATAAAAAACAAGAATGTAGCAGTGTATTATACTCTCTCTAAATATAGAAAGATTGTGCTTAAAAAAAAATAGGCTGATTTATTGAACATTTCTGCAAAACCGCTACTAATCTCAGCCATCTGTTCCATTCCCACTGCCTCCTTTCCCAGGCTGTGCAGGGGAGCCGGCAGCACACTTCACTACAGGATAGGAACCAATCAGCAGCTAGGTTGACCTGATACGTAACTGAAGCAGGTCTTTGCTTGTGTAACTGCAAGGCTGTGATTGGCTGTCTCCCTCCTACTGTGCTTCTGGCAGGGACCATTAGGACACGCCCACCCCTCATTTGAAACACAGAGAGGGACTGTAGCAGTAAAGGGGCCATTTTTGAACATAAATTTAAAAATAAATAAAAACATATCCTATATGTCTCATTTAAAAACCAAAACACATAAATTGCCACCCAGTGAAGTAGGTGTGTGTATACCAGTTGTTCCCCAAGTGTGGGACTCCCTATGAAGGCCAGCTTGTGCTTTAAGTTGGCGGGGCAACGTTGGACACTTCTTGGCTACCCCATAAACCTTATTTACTGGTTTGCTGGAACCAAGGGGTGGGCTTGACTAAATTCCAAGAGTCAAAGATTGGGCCTATGCACCAAACCTGAAAACAAACCATCCATAAAAATGTGTTTATGGTCAGCAGCGTTGGGGGGTCTACACTATCCATATGCAGGACATAAAGCCAACTCACTAAATGGAGTCACAAGTCAGCCGTCCAATCAGAACCATTTCTACACATCCAAAAATGTTTATTATTTTTGCTGTCCCAGTTCTGGCAAACCAGTAAATTTGGGATGAGAGAACAACACCTCAGTGCACGTAAAAGAAAATGCAGGGCAAAAGACAACGGTCAACTGGGCAGAGGGATACAGAAAAATTTTGAGGGACATCAATAATATTTAGGTTTTCATTTGTGCCCTTCCTCTTTGTCCTGCAAAGGCTGGTTGTTAGGTGGGTCACTGACCCTGTAAACCAAAAACAGGCTTCAGCTTTACCATTCTTATGGGTTTTTTTGTGTGTGCATCTCTCATATATATTTACCTTTTTTCCATAATAATAACAACATTGGAATCAGCCATCGTTTTTACCGGCCAGGCCAGTAAAATACTGGCCAGGTGGCAACCCTAACTACCAATGAGGCACTGGTGACCTGAGGAAACATGACAGCAACTGCCATCTCTAGTGAGACAATGCAGGGACATAGTCCATGGCCTCAGACAGTAGGTACCAATTAGAAGAGATGAGAATGCCATAAAAAGTGCAGCAGACCTGTGATTGGCTGCTCCATGTGGTGATCTGGTCTGTGGTACCAAAATCAGAAAAAATGATCCTTCCTAGCACCACAATGCAGCCAGGTTCCCAGTTAGGTACTATAAGTTAGGCATTCGATTGTGATTATAACATTTCTGTGTCAATTCCCACAGAATCGCATACTTGGCTAATGGTTTTAAGGTGTTGGCCAGCAGGTAATGAATGACACACAGCTAAGACAATTCCCAACTCATGGAAAAAAAGGTCTAAATCACATCTAAAGCCTGATACAGTGAGTGTATTGCAGTGAGGGTTGCAATTAAAGGGGAACTGCTTGGTACAACTAAGCATTCTTCCATATCCTTGACAATTTGGCCACTGTTCGAGTCAAGCCTGTAATGGCATTAAAGTATTTAATATTTATTTAATTAAATTATTTAGTACCAGGAGGAGCCCAATATATATATATATATATATATATATATATATATATATATATATATATATATATATATATATATATATATATATATATATATATATATATATATATATATATATATATATATATATATATATATATATATATATATATATATATAGATATAGATATAGATATATAGAGATATAGGTATATATAGGTATATATAGGTATATAGATATGAGATATATAGATATGAGATATATAGATATATATATATTATACACACGCCAGAAAATGTGTGCACCTTTAAACATGTTATAACGCAGAAGGTGATGGTTATTATATAGGCAAGTGTAGCCACACGGCTCTGTTGAAAATGACTCCATTCTATGTCCAGTCACGTATTCTTCAGAACGGTCTGGCCACTTGAGGGCCCCATTTTATTCAATTCTGCAGATGCATTTTTTTTTCCAGCCTCATCAGAAAAATCAATATGGCGGCGATCACTATACATAGGGACAAGCCTGTGTATATCTATATCTATCTGTGCGCAAAAGAAGCTTTTCCATCATATTTAACCGAGATGACTGGAATAGCCAAGTGAAAGATAACATGATCTATATCTGAGGAGACACGG